>NC_079518.1:5958757-6104120 GCF_000801105.2 Raphanus sativus | reverse complement strand
GGTTTCGGGAGGCATCTTGTATATACCCTTTTAAATCATTTCTATTCACAGTGCAAAATGATTTTTTTTTGGTAGGCAAATATCTCTCAGGAAACCCGGACGAGTTAGTCCAGTGGTACCCCGAAACTTAGGCTAAGGGAACGTGGGTTCGAAACTCGGGTGGGGAAGCATGTCCAGGGCCTTAACCGGTACAGACGCAGGCTGGCGCCGGACCTAGATGGTGGGTCCTAAAGGAGCCAACACCTAGTTAATCAAAAAAAAAAAATATCTCTCAGGAAATTGTATTTCGTGGACGGAAGTTGTATTTCAACTTTACACAAATTTCTTGAATTAATATTCGAAACACCTGATTTCCTGAGCAGAATTCCAACATAAGCATGTATTTTAAATCATATTCATAATCGTATTTTTGTCTTTTGTACATATAGAACAATAAAATAGACTACTAGATTCGACGTCGTCAATTCATCACACAAGGTTGGTTGATCGTGAACTTTATCTATTTTATTAAAACTGATGTAAATAATAATAATCATCTATTTTAAATATTTTTATATAGATTTTATTCATTTTTAATTAATTCTTTCTGTTTCATTATTGTTTTTCCTATTTCATTCGATATAGATTTATTACAAAGTATAAACATAAACTTACTTATATGTTTAAAATGTTACTAAACAATTTATAAAAAAATAAGTAGAAATCAAATCCCGTGCGGCCGTAAAGATAAGCTCTAGTTTATAGTTAACTAGGGTCGGCCCGTCCTACGGACGGGATGTGAATTATAAAATAATTTCAATAGCTAAAGTATACGTATAGAAACATTAGAATTTGGATATTGAAATTTTAGGTCTGTATATCCGGATCCGGACCAAGTACATATTTTTAAATATTTAAATATAATTATATCTATATATATGTATAATATAAATAACTTTTATTAAAAAAAATAATATCTATTTTCATTAAATCACAACTCTATAGATAGAGAAAGAATATTTGAGAAATAGACTAATTTTTGGTGACAAAAATGTATCGAATCCACTATGAATGTAAAAACCCACAACTCTACATGTAGAGAGAAAATATTTGAGAAAAAACTAACTTATGGTGAGTGAGTAAAATGGAATATATTTGAGATAGTAAAATGGAATATATATATATATATATAGAGGCGGGTAATCAATTGAACGAAACAGTATAAATATATTTTAATAATTTTTTAGTTTATAAGTAATTATAATTTTCACTATTTACTACAAATTTTACTATTTGTTTTACAAATTATATATTTGTTACTATATTAGGACGATTCATAACGATTATAAGTATTTTAATTTGTTCACAATTTTTGTTTTTCTTGAAATTAATAGATTTTAATACATCTCAAATTTTATAACTTAAAATTTGTAAAAGTAAATTCAATTTTTTAAAGAACAATAAGCAAGAAAATAACATTAAAAATATATTATTAATTGTTACGATTTAATATTATAAATAACATGTTAGGTGCTATATTTATGTAAAATTATATTTGGAAAAATAATATTTATGTTTTTTTATGTTTCTTCAAATTCACATCAACAAAAGTTTGAAAATAATGAATTTCACAGTTATTTCCTTTTTATCACTATAATTTCAGCTAAACCCCAAAAAAATAATAGAAAACCACAACTATTTGATGTATTGTTAGCCATACAGCTTATTTATAGAGCATTTGATGTATTGTTAATATATGGTTCAAATGTTAAAAGAAATTTGAAAGAGCTTTTACAATGACTAATAAAATAACATTGTATTACACTTATATTCTTGTAGATGATGAATCCAATTAAAAATATTTTATGGAGAAAAATGAATTCATTTCAATTCTTAATCTAATAAAATATTTTATTTAAAGTGAAACATTAAATAAAAAATCAATTAAAAAACGAACTGGAAAAAAACTGTAAAGCACATCCCTTGATAACTCAATTCAGTTAAACAAAATATTGAATCCGAGATATGTAGCCTTCTAAAACCCAAATCCTCACCCACTCAACAATTCAACAATAGAAAAAAGTATTAAACTTCTATGAAAAATGTGACTTGGCCCGTTCTCTAGTATCTTTTTGGAGGACGAACACTGCCGCACTTGTGCACGTATTCCTTCCTGAACCAAGTTAGTTTGTAACCAAACATTAATCCAACTGTTCATATTCACCTGACGGCTTATGCTGACTTCTATCCTTGGATTCTTTGACGATGCTGTTTATTGCTCCACCATTGAGTCTCTTGCTCGGTGGTTCCACTCTTTATTCCTTGCATTATTGATCCAAATGTCACAAGCTTTCAAAGCTAAAATGTTCGTAAGCTCTTGCAAAGAATCAGTTCATTAGGAAAATACCTTTAAGGTGTTTCCTCTTCCATTTCCAAGTCATCCTCATCATCATTTGAACCCATCTAAAACCAAATAAGTAAAATCAGTATACGCTTTCAAAAAATTAAGTGAGTTAATGCTACTCACAACCCATCTAAAAGAAAACTAAACATTGCACTACTTAAAACGAATTAAAAATATACCACATCAGAGTTAAGAGTCAGATTTATCTTCGTCATCTGCCTCAGACTCACCAGGTTCAATGTTGGCCTTTTGATCATTCAACTTCAATGAAGTTTCCATCATCCGAAAGCGTTGCTCAAATTCTTCATTGGGTTAGGTACTCACAGTGACGAAATGCAGAAAAAGGTGAATCATATTAGGGGACAGCCAGTGACAAAAATGGAATGTATTCCTCAAGCTATATCGTTAAACTCAAAGGTTATCCTGAAACACATTGTTTATTAAGTAGCAACTAACCATCTTCAAAGAGTGATCTCGTTCTTGGGAATTAAATATCTGTGGAGAAAAGAAGATACAACATAAGTATGTAATCAAAACTCACTGTTCTTATTCAGAAGAAGAAACGATACAATATGAAAAACAGTCCCCTGACGTTCGTGTTTAACCTGATGGCTTATTAGGAGTTCTTTGACTGAACCCTGAGTCCTCTGAGAAAAACAACCACGCTGAGAGTAAGACAAATGTCCCTGTGAGAACGACTGCTGTGATCGAAGCTGCTGCGTCTGCTGTGATCGAACCTACAGAATCCTTTGACGATCTTCCTGAAGATTGATTATTTATGCTACGCAAAAAAATGCAAATGTGATTCAAAGATGTAGAAGATGATTTGGAGAGGAGGAAAACATACCCTTTAATGTTCGATTGATGGAAAAAGGTGTAAGGACTTGATCGAAACCCTCAACGAACCGAACCGTCACACCGATTTAAGCAGATCCGTCTCCTTTAGATCGAAGAATCGCGTTCATCATGTGCTTTAGGGTTTGCGCATAGCTAGGTTATCTCTCGACGCGAACAAAACATGAGATCAAGCCCAAAACGGAAGACCCGAAGCCAAGTGATGATCCGCCTCGTTTCATTTAGCGGACACGTGTCAGAAGGATAAAGCCCGAATTTGTGACATGGATGCTGATGTGTCCTCACCAGGAGGGAAAAAACTCAATTTTATATAAATAGATCTAAGAGAACATTTGACGTAAAAAAAAGATGGTAATAATGTTAATACATGAGAATCATAAATTGAACTGTAGCTTTCACAAAAGGCTTTATAACTCTATAGTCTGGATGGAACAAGGCCCAAGATCGTTAATGTCGTTAAAGTTGTAGAAACGGGTTCATGATACTTCTGCTTTTTCTTGGCATTGACTGCCTAGCCCTCTTTGTGAGGCTTGCCCGGAAGATTGCATGGATATAATCATCAATATCTTCTTTTTTTTTATAATCATCAATATCGAGTTGTCTACATTCCATTTTATTTTAGGCATTACAAAGAACCTGATTTTTCTTCAGTGTCAAGCAAAATAATCATAAGTTCAAAAATAGCATAAACTCCATTATATATTATGTAATAGCTGCTTATATATAACTAATCACAGGGTTCTGATGCCAGCCAAAAATGGGGCCTGGAAAGGTTCATCACACAAATATCATGTTTCACGTTACGTTCTCAAACAAATCATAAAACACATAGCAAACATCATTATATAGCAAAGATCCCAAACCTCGAGTAGAGGCATACGTACGACCATCAAAAAGAAAGGATCTACCTATCATGGCGTTAAGAGAGATGGTGATAGGTGATTGTGATGATATAGAGAGCTACAGTGAGCCATCCCTTTGTCTGGATAAAGCCAAGGAGCTTCTTGCACTCTTCAATTTACCTACAGGACTGTTGCCATTGAAGGACATGATAGAAGTTGGGCACAACAAAACAAAAGGGTTTGTGTGGATGAGGATGATAAACAAGATTGAGCATACATTCGCTGCTATAGGTCGTAAAGTGGTATATGACACGGAGATATCTGCTTTTGTTGAAGACCGTAGGTTTAAGAGAGTTACCGGAGTTAAAAGCAAGGAACTCATGATCTGGATTCCTGTGCATGATATCTTCATCAAAGAGAAAGAGCCTGAGAAGATCACATTTGCTAATAACACCGGCCTGTCACGAACATTTAACGTTTCAGCATTTCAGATCGAGGGCATGATATAAATCAGAAAAAGAGGAGTAACTTATAAAGTTACTTGATGTAAGCAAGCAATAAAGAACATAAAATGTTCCATATCAATAGAACACAGTTTCATTAATATTGTAAAGAGAATCCTTTCCCTAAGTGTTTGCACATAACCAGCGTTAGTGAATACTCGCATCTAGTTAGATTACCAACCTTGTTCTCTACCGTATCAAAAAAGATACAAAGTAAGAAAAAGGATTTTTTGACTTGTTGAATGAGGACCATATATACTACTCTTGAAAGCTAAACACACACTTTCTATTAAAAAAAAAACTGCAGATACAGAGAACAAGGTTGGCAGATCTTTGAAGCATTTGAAAAGCACACAAAGGTAAAATCAGGTGGGTACACATCGTTAGATTATGTAACAGAAGTGCCTCCTCACAGGAGAGATAAGATGGAGACGTTTTTCCTCGGTGAGACACTGAAGTACTTGTACTTGCTATTTGGAGATGACTCGGTGATACCCTCGGATAAGTTTGTTTTCAACACTGAAGCTCATCCGTTGCCATTAAGAAACAAGTGAAGTGTTTAATTTTGAAGACCGTTCCAGAAAAATACACACACAGATACTTCGTTGAGGGAAGTGATGTATAGTAACAGTATCAATTGGAAAAGAGGATATAGTTAGAAGCCTCAATAACTGAAATATATGAGTCGATTATTAACAGCCGGTGTTGGGTTTCATGTTTCGGTTTTTCGTTCTTATGGTTATCGGTTTGGTTTAGTAACTCAGGGTTTAGGTTTCCCGGTTTTTCACCCATGTTATTGCAAAAACCAAGAAATCTTCCGAGATTTTCCCATGTTTATTTATCGGTTTAAGCGGTTAGTTAAATGACCAAGTAAACCATAAAGAAGATCACATATATTCCGGTTTAGTTTGGGTAAAACCGTAAAAGCCAATAGGGTTTATAAGTTTGTCCGCTCTTTTTAAGACAGACGTCTACAGCTTTGGTTTCAAAGGCTCATTTTTTAACTCTTTCCGCCGCCGTCGTCGTCTGTCATATCCGGTTTCCTGATCTGTGATTTAGGAGTATAGTCACTTTTAGAGATTAGAGTTAGGGTGTTTATTGTACTTTTGGTTATATTCATATGTGGGAGTACGTAGATGATGAAGATGATGAGATATAGCAGGTACTTAAGATCAGTCTGGTTAATCTTCAGGAATGTTTCTTGGTGCAGCTAGCAGCTTTTAACTTCTGCTGTGCCGAATCTTCCGGATAAATCAGTCTGAATGACTTTTCAAATAAAGCTTGTTCTGATTCAATCATCCTTCTACTTCCCCTTTTATACAATACTTTTTTTTTTCTCTCGCAATGGTTGTTTACTCGTCTTCTAACTTCTCTTTTGATTTTTTCGCACCAGAAAGATTTCTTTTTTAGGTAACCAAACAAATAAAAGCCGTCTTCTTTGTTACGCTGTAACATCTTTGTTTCTGGTTTGACTCTGTGGTCTTTATAGACCAATGTTTTTAGCACCAAGTTTTTTTGGGATTGATTAGATTCCGAGTTGCTTTTGTTGATTGATTGGTTGCAATTCGCTGAAACATTGCAAATTTAGCTGTAGGGTATTTACCGTATTTTGTTATTGTTGAAGTTTTTGAGTTCTTCGTTTATATATGGGTTTGGTCAGGAGGTTGAGTTCTTCTTCTTGGTAGCTTAGATGCAATCCGTAATATATGGCAGAATTTGGGTGTGTTGATGAGGATGAGAAAGCAATAATAGGCTGCAAAGTGATATGTGACACGGAGATAGATAGTAGATATAGGTTCCTAAGAATGATATCGGCACCTCATCAAAGAGAAAGAATCACCTTTGCTAATACCACCGGCCTGTTACTAACATTCAAACTTCCAGTATCGTCAGAGCAGAGAGAAACTACTCTTCCTTGTTGTAAGCAACCACTTAAGAACATAAGTGGTAACACCATTGCTTATGGAGATTTAAGTTACAAGTGTTGAAATTCATGCCTTGCATTAATACTTAATTCCAATCAACATTATTAGAATCGGAAGATGTATTTTATGACACCTATTCGAAAGTGACTAACAAAGTAACCTGATATTTTTTTCTTGTGTTTTTATTGTTTACCCCTTCAAAATAAAGTTAATAACAATTGGGTGAGATTTCTTTTCCTTTTTAATGAACTTATAATTTATTCATCATAAAACCTTTATATGCTAAAGGCAACATTGAATTGAAATTAATTGAACTGCATGAGATTACATTTTTGACACCATAATATTTTCTATTAGTTTTCTTTTTTTAAGATTAGATATGGGTTTTTTTCTTTGATAAATCCAATGAAAAAATGAAAATTGTTTTTACAGGTTAACAAATCAAAGTTTACACGCACATATAAATATTTTCCAAATCTTTGAAAATTTCCAAAAAGTTTTATGGTAATGAATAAATTTTATATATGTATACTAATGATTCCTTAGTTAGGGTTTAACGTTTAAATTATTATTACTTTTAAGGTTTAAATTATAAATATACTAATATCAATTTAGATTCACCAATTCTGTTTTCAGTTTAGATTTCAAAATTTAAGATTTATGGTTAACAAATCATAGCTTATGTAAACATATAAAGGCTTTCAAAACTTTAAAGAGGTTTCAAGAGTTTTATAGTAACAAAAAAAAAAATTATACAATATACTAATTAATTTGGGTTAGCTAGTCCCCAGTGATGGTTTAGTTTATGGTTTTATGGTTTATTATTTTTTCTTAGAAATTCACTAGATATGATAAATTTACTAATATCTGAATTTAATTTATTTTCCAGTATGTATATCTCTATGATATTATTTGAGAAACCAGTTTTTAAGTGTTTTGTTTATGTTAATTTTCAAAAATATCAATTACATTGATACACTTAATTAACAGAACTTATTACAATCATTTGCCATTATTTCTATTTTTCTCTCAATTAATGTTTTTATTCTAAAATATATTTCTTCCAATAGCAAAATTAGAAAGTATCTCAAAATGGAAATTATTTTATAATCTTATAAATATTATTAAAGAAACTTATTTTTTATAAGTTACATTCACTTGGTTTTTACAAAATTTTATAATATTATTTGAGAAATCAGTGTTATGAGTATCATGCTTGAGTTAATTCTCATTCACGTGAGTACCATTAGTGAATTAAATCATTACAATCTCATATCATATTTTTCTGTAAAAAAATTGTTTTTTGTTGTAACTAACTTAATTATAAATAAACAGTTTTAATAATATATAATCAAAATTAAATTTATGGTTATTTGATTTGAATCATACATATATCTCATGTAACAAACTTCTTAGTTGTTGATTATGGTTATGTTCTAAAACTTTAACCCATCGGTAAGTTTTCAACGATTACTTTTTTGGTTTGTTCATGCAATTTCACACTGATCAACTTATATAAACTAAAAAAAATAGTAATATCTCTAAAAGCTAAAAAATATTAACAAGTTAATATGATTAACAAATATATCAAAACATATAATTTGTAACAATAAATATTTAGAATACTAAGACTAGAACACAAAATGCAACAAAATAATCTAATTTAACATAATAAGAATTGAAAGACATAAACCACGTAATATATCAAATATTAATAATTGAAATAGTCAAAATTGTTATAGAGATGGTATAAACAATGTTGATGGTTCCCGTGGTACTATAGAGATGTCATTTAACCTTTTAATTTCATTACTTTTATCGCCACCAATTTTTGCTTGTAACAAGTATAATTAGATCTGTTATGTATTTGGTGTTGTTCTGGAAAGATTTAACTTACACCCTTTTGGACTTAGTGAAATTTTGTGGTCTATTTCATGTTATGAAATCAAATATTAAATCATAATTGTTATTTTTATTATCGTTCTGAAAAAAAAATGAAAATGTTAAATGAAAATATTTTCTTCGGTAAAACATACAAATAATTGTAAACCATTTGTTATAATTTTAGAATCTGATCAAAACTAGTACATAGAAAACGAAAAGTAGATTTATTATGAGATGAATCCACCACTGAAAGATTAGCGCTAAGTAACAATATAATCCTTAAATATATGCAAACTGGAAATGAAGATGATATAGTTTTTATTAAAAGTCTGAGTATTCATAGTAACATCATTTGATCATACCAACTACCTTCTATATCATAAATCAATCATGTATAGAACGTTTCATACTGTATAGAACATTTCGAGAAGGATCTCTGAAGCTATAGAACGTTTCATACTCTTAGACTCTTGAGTATCCAAACTCGCTAGCTTTTTGATTTTGTGGAGTTACAGTTTTTGAAGTATTATTATGGATTATGTTATTTTTTATACTAGATATTTTTGTTTATCGTTTTTAGTGGACAGACTTAAAAATACTATCTTTTCCAAAATACTTGTATTAGAGTAATGCAACTATTAAGAAATTTTATTTTTTTTCTAAAAAAGTATTATTGAAATATAAATTTAAAACTATTTAATCAATTACAAAAAACATTATAAAATATTATTGAATTATGAAAACATCATCTATTCAAAAAAAAAAACTGTCAACAATTTTTTTTTTTTTCTGAAAACCTTAACTATCAACATCTTTATATCGAAAACATCTTTAATTTCAACTTTATTGTTCTTATGCCCAAAATGCCAATGTCGTAAAGAAAACTAAACTATCACACAGCATCTAACTCCTTTTAGTATGATTCAATCCTAAAGATTTCAGAAAGTTCAAAGCTTCAGAGACGTTTTTTCTTTCTCATGCAAAGGTCTAAACTTTAATACTATAAATGAATCTATGAACTGTGTAACAACCAAAACCGAGCTCAATCTGATTCATAAGCGAGAACAAAACGAAGCAAAAAGAAAAAAGGTATTAGTTAACAACACACCACTGTGGTTTTTGATTTATGGTATGAGCGTGACTTAAAGTGATGGGCCATTGAGCCGACAAGAAAAGGTAATGTCCCTCGCAGTGTTTCAACATATGATGTTAACTTGTAAAGCATCAAAAGACCAAATGTTTTTTTTTTCTTAAATAAGATGCAAAATACATTAAAGTTACAAAGCAAATGACAAATGATTACAGTAAAAGTTTAAACGATACCAAACCAAAGCACAAATCAAATCCACAAGTACAACTTGTGCAACAACACACACAAAAGAGTGACAGAGAGAGATTCAACATACTATATTACCAGATGATCTTTGAGTAGATCCCATCCTGCAAAAGGGAAGAGAAGAGAGAGAGGAGTAGTCCCACCAGATAGAGCCAGGATCAGTTTTACTTTGCCAAGAACGGTCCAAAATAGCAAATCAAGACTGATTTGAGAAATGACCAAGTTTCTGAGCTTCAAGTTTAAGCGACTTGAGGTACTGAACAGCTTCATCAAGAACGGAAGCTGTATTCATCTCTTCACCTCCAGGGACAATCTTCCTCAACATTCCCATCATCTTCTTCATCTTCTTCTTCCTTCCTCCTTTCCCATCATTGTTAGAACTACTAGCAGCACTTCCTGACGAACTCTGCTTCCTTCTTGAGCTGCTGTTACACCCATAACTTGAGTAACAAGTCTCAGCCGATGTATTCCCATACTCCCTCGAAGAAGCGTTACGAGCCGTGCTGATGACCTCTTCTGAATCACCACCATCCTCCTCCTCCCCCTCCTCATCTTCATCTGTGCTCAAGAGAGCATCAATCTCATTAGGATCTTCTTGGTAAGAAGAGGAGACTACTTCTTGGCCATAGTTACCATAACTGCCCCCATAACCTCCCCCAACATACTCGTTCTGAAACGTGGAAGCCAATCCGGAGTTCACGAGCCTAGGCGTCAGGTCAGGATGGTACATCACTTGGCTGTTGTGGTCATACGTCTGATCGAAAATGACAAAGTTCTTTGGACAGACCGGAGAGGGTTGGAGCTCAACGCCATGGAATGGTAGCTTGGCACATGGTGGGAACAAATCATCAAAGGATGAGGCTGATGCGTAAGGGTAAGGGTAGTTCATGTTCCCATCATAAGGGTAGTTCATGTTCCCATCACCCATATCGTCAGAGTAGTGGGGGAACTGATTGTTCTGCATTAGAGAAACCCCGGTGCAAAAGGGTATAAACTTATAAAAAAAAACCAAAGACCTAAACCTCGTTAAGCTTGAGAGCTGCTCGGTTTTACTACTACTACTAAAAAACTAGGTTGACAACTGAACCAAATGCTAGAATCAGGTGATGGCCATATCTTACTGAAGAGTTTTTTTCCACCAAGAGCCCTTCCTTACCCCTTAAACCAGAAGCTTTCTCCACCCAAAGGAGATTCAGGTGTCAACACAGCTCTTTCAGAATTTACCAGACAATAATCGAAATCAAAAGTAGACAGCCGCCCAAAAGAAAACCCCCCAAATTAACGGAAACTGAAGAAACCAGACTACGTTACAGGCTTAAGCAACTGTCTGAAATATTCTGCCTGCAGAGATTCAAAGACAAGGAAGGTTGAAACATTAGTAGACACACTATATTTACCAAATGAGACTATTAACCCAAAGTAGTTACAAGTGCATATGTTACCTGAGAAACTTGAACGGATTGGTAATTAGCAATGAAACATGTAGTCATCATAAAGGTTCCTATTTCTTTCAATGTTCGGTTTCCCTTCTTGTTTCCAACAAAGCACATTCTCAAACTTTAAACAACAATAACAACAACAAAGAGCTACTCCGAAATTCCGGAAACAACGCCTGCAAAAATAATGAAAAAGGAAATGTAAATAGCCTTACCAAGAAGCTGGTAAGTAAGATGGCAATGAGACTATTGGTTTTCCACATGGCACCCAACGCAAGAAGACAATCTAAATAAACTAAATACCAAAATATTATATGAAGGCTAAATGCCCAATCTAGAGGCAAACACACACAAAAGAGACTACACAATCTTAAAAGACTCAGACATGAAAGCTTTTAAGGGACACAAGAAGATGTAATAAGGTGGCCAACGCAAAAAAGGACAATCTAAACTAGATTACCCAACATATTATATTTGTTTTTTAACAAAAAAGAAAACATATTTTATTTGTTAAGCGTAAGATAATCAGTTATATATGATATGGCCATACAAAAAAAGAAACTAGAAGCTTTGTAGAATGCCATTGGTAAATAATAGCGGACACAGATAAGAAGTGGCAGAGGATGCTCACCTGAAAGATATGGAAATTTACAGAATAACGAGGAAAAAGACAACGAGACGAGTGCAAGTCCTGTTGAAAAACATGTAGAAGGATGTCCAGGGCATCTTTGATTCTTCTACTATTAACTTCAATTTTTCAGCGTTTCAAACCCCCAGTTCCTCTTCTTACAATAACTGCACAAAAAACAAAATCAGGACCAATACTGTTCATATGTAATGAAGTTTAGAGGCACTGAAACCGAGGCAAAATCCAAAAAATATTTATCCGAGACAAAAAACAGAGGAACTAAAACGCAGAGGATGTTTCATTCATGATCCAAAAATAAATAAAAGGGTACAACTTTACGCATCTATGTACAATAAACAGAGGATACCATGATCAAGAATTTTTTTTTTTTCCTTCACTGAAATGCTATACTGATCATCAGGGAAAATCAGAAAATGAAAAACAGAGCACGAAACAGAGTATTCACGAGATCATGAATGGTTTATTCAGAAAACGAAACAGAACACAGCTACAGATAAACCACACCGAATATTTCAATACAAAATTCACTCGAAGAATGAACGATACAACAAAACATAGATAGTAAAGTAATCAAAAATACAAACTTTACTAGAAGATTAAAAAAAATTAACAGATAAGAAACTAAAAGAGCCGCCAAGTCAAAAATTGCGGCGGTAGTAAGAAGCACAAAAACATCACATACCGTATCAAGTAAAGAAGATCAATAAAAACGAATCCTTTCAGAGTAAAAAAGTTAAGCTCAAAGCCTGATCGAAATGTTTGGGAAGAAGAAGTTGATAGGAGAAGATCTAGAGAGAGAGAGAGAGATGAGATTGGCAGAGACAAAGGGAGAGATGGGGGAGAAATAGGAGAAGGAAGTGACAGAGAGCGTGGCCTTCTTTTTCTGGTGCGGTTTGTTTGTTGTTGTTTGGTCTGTCCATTTTCATTTTAATGACATTGCATATGCCCTTGCTTATTGTTTAAAGTTTTAATTCCCTTAGCACGCTTTGTGTGCGTACTCTACTACTTGTTTTTTTTTTTATTACAGCAAAAAGATGTTAAACTTTTACTGGAATTTTTGGAATTATCAAAATTTTTTGCACTCCTACAATTTTTGATTCATCCCAGATCAAATCTTGGACAAAATATGTCTTTTTACAAGTTACTAGTATATGATAAAATAAAATTTTATTGTAAAAAAGAGTAGATAAAATCTTGGAGTCTGACTACATTAACCAAAATAATCTTAAATGATTATTAATAAAACTATTTCTGATTTGTTGATTATTTTATTTTTCATTTCTATCTAGTTCTAAAGTCATCTTTTTTGGCAACAGTTCTAAAGTCATCTTTAATGAAACACAAAACACTTTTTTTTTTGCACTCCTAATAATAATTTTTAAAACACCATATTTAATAGTATAATTTTATCTTCAACAAAATACCAAAATTAAAACTATTCCACAAAATTTAACGTATTACATCAAATTTTGTATAAAGAATTTGGTGTTATTTGTTTGAAATACCATAATAAAAAAGTTTTATTAGACTAAAGGAGATTACACTAATACATATCTTCAATAATATCTAAAAGATAAAAGATGATTGGAAAAAGTTTAGAAGATTTTTAAAATACCTTACTTCATACATATATTTAATCATCTGCATTCTAAAATATTTAAATATGTTGTGATAAACATTTATAACAAAACTGTAATTCATTGTGTAATACGATTACAAATTTAGCACCAATAGCGTATCCCATGTCTATCACTATGTAGATATAAAAATTTGAATGGAAACTATAGGTTTCAAAGTGAAAAGAACAATAATTAAATATATTAAGTGATGTTTGTTTTTGATAAAACAAAAATAAATAGTGGAAAATAAAGGAGAGGAAGGGAGCACGCGTGAGAGGATGGACAGTAGAGAGTCAAACACGGGGAGTATGAGCCGTTGGATGAAGCAATCTGAGTGGTTCCCGTTTAATGCGGGCATGATGGTGACCGTAGGATTGCGAGAGCACGCGTGAAAAGTTTCGTAGGTCCCCCACCAAAACTCTTCTTCCTTGACAATTTATTTAATTTTGTGTTGTGTGTTAAAATTAAAATTATAAAACAAAATATTCAAAGTGTGTGTAATAATCGACGACACCATGTACTCATCTCTTTGGGCTCTTGCCCCAACCCCATACTTCCACATTATACTTATTTCGAACCAAACCTCATGATTTCACTCTGTACATTTGAGCTGTAATTATAAGTACATAAAAATTGAGTGTCTGACTCAATGTTGGCATGCGGGTGGGTTATATTTTGTTTTCCACTAGTTTGATTTGATTGGTATCCACAACACAATCACACTGTTTCATAATCACTGTTAGCTTTGTTTACTAATCACGCGAAACAGTAGTTACGAATAAATATTTGGTGCAAAAGTAAACAAGTGGCAGTAAGTAAGTTAGAAATCACTACCGGGTACGCATATGAATCGTGTGGTTTAATTCAGATCATTATGTGGTGTATATTTTAGACTTCAAGGAAACGATGCCACATTTTTTGAACTAAATTCAACCGACCCAATCATTTCTATCAAAAGAAAAATGGTTATACCATTTTGTAATTAAATACATAAAACCAACAAAGTTGGATATAGTATATTGTGCTATTAGGTGAAAGTTGAAACTAAGTATTTGGTTGGCAATAAAATGGATATTTATAAAAGTTGGGATTGTCTTTAGTATTGGCAGAAAGACAATTTAGTGATAAATGAACTCTGTTATTTTTTTTAAATGATCTTTGTTATTGAAGAAAACTCTTAAAACATAGCATCGATGAGATATTTTAAACCGGTTTCTAAAATAATATTAGTATATATTCATATTTTAAAACAATTTGATTATGCAATTGAATTTCAATATTTTAAAAACAATTACATTATCGAATGAATTGTATACGTGGAAAGTTAGTCTTTTTAACATACTCTTTTATTATTTTTTACATGGGACACTGTTTGAGACCACCAATGATGGTGTTCATAGTGCTAGCGAAGGTTCTTAAGTGCCGGTGAAACACCCTATAGTGCTGGGAGCATGATCTTGTAGTGTGTTTTGAACTTTTGAAAACCAAACCGGACCGTCTAGTCTAACCGTCTTATATTTCATATTGTCGACAATGAATTATGTTAAGGATATGATTTATGTTGACCGGTTACAATTGCTGACCGATACAATAAAAAACTCTTTTCATGAAATTTAAGTTAACACTAGATGATAATCCGCGCCATGCGCGGAGTGAATTTTTTAAAATATGTTATATTGAAATATTACAATTAGAATGCATTTTGTTATCAAGATTTTTTTTACATTTGATTTGGGGTGGACATTCGGATACCATTTAGTTCAGTTTGGTTTGGTTCGGTCCAGTTATGTTTCGATTTTTTGTGAGTTTGATCTGGTTCGGATCTGCGGGTTCGGTTTGGATTTGGACTCAGATAACTCATTTTATTTAAAAAAAATAAAATTTGTATATACTTTAAATTTCTCAAAATATAAAAATAAAAAATTATTTATAACATATAATGTGTATAATGCAAGCTAAAACACTTAAACTTAACATAAAATTTGGTTAGCTTCAATATTCGGATAAAAAATCAATAGATATTTGAAGTATTGGTTTTTTGAATATCATTTAACTATTTTAATCATGTATTTTTAACTATTTGTAAATATTTTCAAGTATTTTGGACAACTTAATAACATTTTATATATTTTTATATTCTTTTAGATATTAAATTCTAAAAATAATTAATATATTTAAGTATATAAATCTGGTTTCGATATATTCGATATCCAAAATATTTTGTTTCGGATCAGGTTTCGTTCTAAAAAATATCATCTTAATAACATCTTACAATTTTTGGTAGTTTATAGACGTTTAAAAAAATTCAAAATATAACATATATGAAAAATCTATTTTTTAAATATGTTTAAGTGATTTTTTTAATAATATTAATTAAAATAAAATGTAGAGGATACAAATTTTTTTTATCAAATATTTTTGATTTGTAATCATTAATTATCATATATATATGTTAATCATATTAGGTAATTTCGTAGCTTTTATTTAAGGAAACAAACTTACGTAGTTTTTATTTAAGGAAAGAATTTAAGACTACTAATTAATATGATAATTAGTTTAATAAAAGTATAATATATATATGTATATGGACCAACATATTTTTCTAAGGATTTCTGAGAATCATTCTAGTGATGACAAGTGGCTACAAAATATGTTGTAATATTCCAGGATTAATATATAGGGGATATCAAAATTCTAAACCAGATGTCTTTCTATTCTAACATATATTTGTTACAGTTTTTGATGGTCTACTTATAATAGAGAAATCAGTTTGTTATTATATTATAGCAGAAACATAAATGAAAAATTCAACTAAAAACCGTAAACGCTATGCATTGATCACTTCTAACATATGACAATCGAGAACTCTAGCAATTGTATGATGAAACCAAAACGACCTAAAGGCTAAGCCAAATTCTTTGACAACTGATGTTTAGACAGCAAAAGCATGCATGGGGATTAATATCATTCAATTTATTGTAATTCATAGATGTGACAACTTAATACTGTATTATTCAGTTTATAGCATTTCATAGCGGTGACAATTAAAAGTCATACATCAATGATTTGTTTTAATTGTCAACTAGATTTTGACCCGCCCTTTCAAAAGGCGGACAAGTTTTTTTTTTTATCAACATATGTTTTGATCTTCCGTTTTCTTTATCATCATATGTTTTTTATCATCAAGAAAATTTTGTTATTTAAAAATCCTATAAAACCCTAAAATATCGCTAAAATTAGGGCTAGATTGCTTGTCAAACGCGTCCCGCAAAAGCCAGAACCCGCGGGTTTCAGTTTTTTTGGGTCAAAAACTCCGACCCACACAACCCACAAACAGATAATTTATATCCGCTTAATTTTCCGGGTAACATGTGGGACCCGCAGGTTATATATATATATATAATTACTTAATTTTTTTTTCTAAAAGATATATATAAATAATATATTTATAACTAAAATTTTCTATATTTTTAAAAAATCAATTATTTTTTTTCTAAAATTATCATATTTTAAAAATATATATACTTTTACAAAAAAAAACATTTAAAATTAAAGTTTTTTTTTTTGCGGAATGGCAGATACATACGCCCATCCTGCACAAAATACTTATACCCCGCACCCACGAAACAATTTTTTCGAACTGTTAAACCTGCACCCGCCCCGTGCGGATCAAACGGGTCACGACCCGCGGGCTAAGCTTCAAATTCCCATGCTTAACTCCGACCCACACAACCCGCAAACAGATAAATTATACCCGCAACCGCTCCGTTTAATTTTCCGGGTAACATGCGGGACCCGCAGATAATATATATATATATATATATATATATATATATATAATTACTTAATTTGTTTTTTCTAAAAGGTATATATAAATAATATATTTATAACTAAAATTTTATATATTTTTAAAAAATCAGTTATTTTTTCTAAACTTATCATATTTTAAATATACTTTTACAAAAAAACACTTAAAAATTAAAGTTTTTTTTTGCGGATTGGCAGATACATACACCCATTCCGCATAAAATACTCATAACCCGCACCCGCGAAACGATTTTTCAAACTGTTAAACCCGCACCCGCCCCGTGCGAATCAAACAGGGCAGGACCCGCGGGCTAAGCTTCAAATTCCCAGGCTTAACTCCAATTTTACAAAATTTTAGTAAAACTAATTTTTCAGCTTGTTGTAAGCGTAATTGATCAATATCTGAGAAGATGCGTACCAAAAAAAAGAAGTAGATTTGAGCATCGACGATTCGTATGTCTATTACAATTTAATGATTTATGTTTGAAAAACAATTTATTTTTTTATTTATTTAGTTTGCTTTTGTTGTTTACTTGTTATTAGTTTTTTTTGTTGTTTGTTTTTTTGGTTTATTTTAAAATTTAAAGTTATTTTTATTATTCACATTAGATATTTAAATATTTATTAATTTTAATATATATATATATATATATATATATATATATTTAATTCGTAATTTATTACAGTTTGATATATATATATATAATATATATTTTTAAAATTAACAACCTTGTAAGAGAAGTTGTTAGTAGAGTTTTTAAAATAAAAGTTGTTACTACAATTTAGTTGGTATTCAAATTGAAAATAATATATTGTTGGGATTAAGAATTTGAACGATGGATTACATATAAATCTTGTATAAATGCTATATTAAATTCTTGTTCATTAATTATATAATTGTTTTAAAATAAAATAATATACCTTTTTATAATCAATAATGGTATAAATGGTTAGATATCCGTAGGATTGATGTCGACATACAAATGGTGACAACATAATTTTACAGGTTAAATATTCGGATTCATGATGGATTTGTCATATTTGAAAGTAATATTGGAATGATAATAAAATAACCATTTAAGAAAATATTAATATTTAAAAATATGAATATAGAAAAACCTTTAATCGTTAGTATATTGACTGGAATTGTTTTTTTATTCATATACAAATTAAGGTAACTGATTTCTAGGGAAGAAATAATATATAGTTAATATTAGATTGAAAAAAATAAGCTAGACTATTTGCAAGTAGATAAATATTGCTTTTGTTTTAATAGTATTGATTTATGTCTCACACTTTTAACTACGCTATAAACATGACACAGAAAAACAACACCCCAAGAATTAGTGGAAAAACAATAATAACAACACCCAAAAATTTAACATCCTTCAACACTTGACAATCGGAGAATGCATCTGAAAACAGAAACCATATCTTTGTTCATGGGGGCAGAAAAGCATACATGGCTGCTGTCGATCTTGTAGGATTAGTCAATTGATCTCGATCGCTGGATTCTCAGATTACAAAAAAAAAGCCTAAATTTAGGACGATATTTAGATACTGAGAAGTGAATACTATTAGATGGATACAACATCCACTATATGGAACCATGACAATAACAAATTTTATATAGTAGTGCAATGCAACCCTAACATGCATAACACATGTTAACCGAAAAATATCCAATGTTTTTAGTTGCTTTATTAATTTTTTTAAGGAAAATTCCACATTTTTATATGTACTTCATATATGCATTTAAAAAAGTAAACATTTATGGATATAGTTCAAAAGAAGCGTGTCATTTTATCCACTTAGGTGTTTTTTTTTCTTTTTAAACTTTAGCCACCTAATTAGATTTCAAAACTTTAAAAATATTATTATATTTAGGGTGAAGAAGATGATTTCAATGTTACATATTCTAAGTATAATATCATCATCCAATAATAAGTTGAAAGCTAAAGATATTTTCTAAATACAATAATTAAGTTAATCAGATGACTATGTAGTAAATACTAGGTGGATAAGTTGATCTGGATGGTTACTTTGTAATCACCACAAATTATTGCAAAAAATGGTAACATATTAAATTACATTCTTGCAAGTTGACAGCCATATAGGAATCAACTTTCAAATAAAATCAGAATCGATTAATCATATGGTCGAAACATGCATATAATGTGTTGGTGCACCAAAACGTAGCTATAAATGGATTCCACATATACTACAGTAGCTAGGATCCTAGGATCGTTCTGGACTATGGATGCAAAATGGTGGTATATCATAAATGAAATACGATAGAAGTATGCATTATTTTATAGAAACCATATATCAGTGGAAGCATAATTAAGAGATAAAGTTTCATTTGTTCCGCATGAAAGAATGTTTTGGTTAATAATTTTTTTTTAAATGATTCATATTCTATATTCAGTAGGAATGGGTGGAACAAAACAAAACAAAACGATTCCTCTAAATTTCATATTACAGTATCTATAATTTTTTCATCTTTATTCTACTATAGTTCCTTTAATGCTCACCATTTATATCTTAATGCATAATAACACATACATTTGCGAGTTAATGTAAATTACTAGTATTTGAAACAGGCAGATAGTGACTTGAGAGACGTTGTCGAAAATGACGAACTAGTTTTATTGCATATCAGTACATTAGAATGATGCATGTTAGCTACTGGATAACAACATGATTTGGAGTTATGAATGTTTGAACTTTGGATCTTATACATACATATATATGAGTCATTGTAGAAAATATATCAATTTTTTTGACAAGATACATGTCCAATGCTAATATACTCATTATCAGCGTCCTTGTGGGAGTCTAAGGGCATCAATTTTAATAGGACTTTGATAGTCCTTAAAATAAATAAAAAGCAAACGAAACATGAAAAAGAAGAAGGAAGAAGAAAGACGAGCATCGGGACGTCCTTGTTTAAGATCTTTTTGCCTTGGTCCTCTTTGGTCCTCCTTGGTAAACGTGAAGGACGGGCATGAAGGACGTGTTGATAATGTTGTTCCACTCGATCGGATTGTGAAGGGAGAGGTAGTTTGAATTGAAAGTTTGTAGATGCAACGCCGTTTCCTGACGCAGTAAAAATAAACAAACGGAGAAGGAGAGCAAATCTAGTTTACTTGCTGACGATCTTGGTTCCACATTGAAGGAAAAAATGATTCAGTTACTATGGGACAGAGAGATTATACAGTGGCTATTTAGGAGTAGAGCTCAAGTGTGTGTGAGATAGTTATGTGGGCGTGTTTTACTACAAAACACTGCGTCACATGGTCTCAAACATATTCTAAGTTTTTATCATCCTGACATAAAATCTCCATCTTGCACTTGCCTCATCTTCAAGTTTTTGTTTTAAGTCATATATATATTGTCGCTTGCAGGTTATATATTCACAAGACTATTGCATCAGCTAGCTCGGCAGCCAATCAAGGGAATGAGACGAGGGACTCATTGCTTTGCTTGCTCATGGAGCTTCCTATTTTTTACATGACAGGCTCCACACCTCTTTAGATCACCACATTGCAGGTGTGTGTTTATTGTGGTGGAAGCTTTCTCACTTCTTGGGATGCGAACGTTCAATAGAATTCAAGAGATTGGAAGGTAGGACTCCAAAGAAGATGACTTGCGATTCTTGCAAGGCAAGCAAAAAGGATATAAACTGTGGCAGTGTCATATGTGTTCAGGTACTTAGCTGCAGTATTGGCGTCAATGAATATTAAAGATGACTCTTCAGTTAAGCAACATTTGATTACTTCAATACCATCAAAATGTTCCGTTTGTAGAAATAACTTTTGCAATTGAATGATAACAAAAACATAAAATCCATTTCCATTTAGTTCTACGACACAGTTGATAAGACAAAGAGTTATTTGATTAAATGGTAAATCATACAAATACTTGCAAATTTTACATCTAAACAACATCTCTTTCTCCCCTTAACACAAAGCAAATACTGAAGCAAATTACAGATAAAAACTTTGCTCACTTTCCGGAACAAAGTTGGTAGCAAAAGCCCATGCATTGTTGTTGACTGGATCAGCCAAATGGTCAGCAAGATTCTCCAAAGGTCCCTTACCAGTGACAATAGCTTGAACAAAGAATCCAAACATAGAGAACATAGCCAATCTTCCGTTCTTGATCTCCTTCACCTTCAACTCCGCAAAGGCCTCTGGGTCAGTAGCCAAACCCAACGGGTCAAAGCTACCACCTGGGTAAAGCAAGTCCTCGGCCTCTCCCAACGGCCCATCACCTGCGACTCTGTAACCTTCAACGGCTCCCATCAAGATCACTTGAGTAGCCCAAATAGCCAAGATGCTCTGAGCGTGAACCAAGCTAGGGTTTCCCAAGTAATCAAGCCCTCCTTCGCTGAAGATCTGCGAACCGGCCTTGAACCAAACCGCCTCTCCGAACTTGACACCGTTCCTGGCCAACAGCTCCGGGAAGACGCAGCCTAGGGCTCCGAGCATGGCCCATCTGCAGTGGATAACTTCTAGCTCACGGTTCCTTGCGAACGTCTCGGGATCGGCTGAGAGACCGGCGGTGTCCCATCCGTAGTCTCCGGGAAACTCTCCGGTAAGATAGCTCGGTGGCTCGCCGGAGAATGGACCCAAGTACTTGACTCTCTCGGATCCGTACCATGGGCTGCCTGATGGGCCCTTTGGTTTGGCTACGGTCTTCCTCATTGTCACACGGCCGCTTCCAAGGACTTCTGATGCTGCTGGGGAAAGCTTCACGGCCTTTCCGGCGAAGGCAGGGGAGGAGAGAGCCATTGTTGAGGCGGCCATTGCGGTTGAGTGCTGAGCAGAAAGAAATAAAACGTTTATTTGTTGTTGTTTGTGAGCCAAGAGATGGGTGGTTTGGGTTAGATGAGCCTTTTCGGTATTTATAATATAACGTTGAAGTGATGTCTTATCTTAGAGTATCAATATCAAGTGTTTTTATTGGCTCTTGACATATCTTTTGGTGCTTAGATTTTTTCTGGTTGCTTACGTGGTAATAGTGGATCCTACTCTGATCTTGTGTGTTTTAAGATAACGTTTCAAGCAGCCACTAATGAAATGACATGTGTAAGATTGTATGATCTCTTAATCTTATTAAAATAAGAACACTTGGCTAGAGATTGATGAATAAAAAGAAGATAAAACAGTAAGAAAACGATAAGAAGGGTAATTGAGTTTTAACATTCTTATAACGTAAAAGCAAGATAACTATCTCAACTATACTAGCAAAAGAAACTATAACATGCTCAAAACCAGTGTTGAGCATAACTTTCATCAAGAGAAAACAAACAATGAATGTTATATCTTTTATTCGTTAGCAACTTTCTCATGTTAATGTATCAGTGTCAGCATAATAAACACTGGAGTCCAGCTAATGATTAGAGAGCCCTGATCATGGTCATTGACTCAGTATCAACATGTCTCTCAAAGTGGAACTTGGTTGTAGGTTAAAGATGATCTCCGAGTGAAAATCTAGTCTCATTTCTTAGTTGAAACCGGACTAGTTAACCAACAATATCTCATTCAAAGCTAAGACAATATCTACACCATCAGAAACCTAAGCATTGTTAAAGATATTAACACATTTTGATTCGTTCTATCAACAAAAGAGTACTTGGTTGTCATAATTGTCATACTCCATGAATTAGCTACCCTGCTCTAGAGATCTTCAGTCAAATCCCCAACTCTTTCACCCACCATGTACCGTTCATTGAAGATCAACTCGTGCAAGTAGATAATGATCTCAAGCGTTAGCTTTGTCATGAACCAGACCGCAAGCAAAGCTAATGACGCTGGCCAAATAAACCGCTCGATAGCTGCACTGACGCTTTGCGAAAACCCAAGCAACGGTAACAGAGACTTCACGAGCACGTAAGGGATGGACAGTGTGGTTAGAAGTGTGTTTATGATGGAGCCAATCACATCTCGAAGCAGCCACATTGAAGGAAGCTTATTGATTCCCACGTTCCTGATTCTCTCGAACTTCCTTCGCCATGCCTTGGTTGCCAAACACTTGAAAGGCGTGAGCATTGTCTACAAGAAACATAAGAGAAAGCAAAAAGAAAAAAAAACATTAGTTGCTCTGCAAGAAAAACTGAGAGTCTTTGTTAAAACCCTTTAGATGTTTATCTTACCAAAAAGGCCCATATGTGAAGCACCACTACTCCTATCAACCAATCTTGGATCAAGAAATAGAGTGGTGTTTCGTTCAGTGGCACTCGTAATGGTATGATGATCATAAGGTCGATAAGCAGACCGAGCAATCCCGGTATGATAAAGATCTGTTCAGCAGAGTTTACAAGTCAGTATTAGAAAGTCAAAATATCCAAGAGAGAGTCTCTGATGAAAATAGAAGGTTGTTCTTACCCAGATGGAGAAGAGAAGGCCAATTCTTATTCGTGCCAAGATATATTTGAGAAGGAAAACAGTTCTTCCCCTCAAAATATGATCAAATGCAAAGCAAAGGCTGACATAGATTGCTCGTAGGATATAACATCCAATCCAAAAAGCACAAATATCTACAAAGACATGATTTGCATTAACAGGCTTAGAACTTTATAATCATCATATATAAGAAACTGGTCTAAATAATAAAGCAAGAAACTAGGACTGACCGTCATGTTTGATTCCAACTCTCAGCACGATGAAGGAGATAGAGGAGATAGAGGCAGAGAATACTCTTCCAACCACAATTGGCAAAGATAGAAAGGCTGTGCCAACGAGAAACAAACTCGAAGCAGCTAGCATCAACATTATAGCAATCCTCGTTCGACACCTAACAGTGTAACTTATCAGAAAATTTCAACAACTTTATTGAAAAGCTTGTTAATATCAGTTAATTGCCTGTTATCTCTTTGCTCCTTGATATTGTCTTCATCATTCTGTGATTTATAAAAAGTAACCAAAGATCCTTCACATACTGAATACAATAGTAACCAAGGGTTATCATCAGCATGGTAAAAGCTCTCTCCTCGGGGCACTACCAGCAAAAAATCACTCAGCTGAAGCCAAGTGCTAACGGTGATAATCCACTTGTGAACCATAAGTTCGATAGTTGGTTTGGTAAGTTGGATTAACCATTGGGGCCCGACATGCATTAGGTTGAAATAAATTGCATATGCAGAAACAATATTAGAAGGATTATCGTCGGTGATCCTGCGTTTTGTTCAAGGTACAATTATTTAGCAACGAAAACAAGGCAGCAAGGTTCAGAGGGGGAAGTAGTAAAAGACCAAAGATTTTTACCATAACTCCAGAGGGAAAAACGATGGGCTGATAAGTGTAATTGCTTTAGTTGGTAAGCGAAACAAGATCACCAATAATAACCCATGAGAAGCAAACACAAAGAAAATGTGTCGAAGATACAGTTTGGTGATATTGTAGTCTGGATCTGTGACATCTAGAAGATACCAAAAGGCTCGTTCATGGATGATCTGTCAAAGAAGAAGAAGCAAACGATGAAAAGAATCTGATAAAAGAATAAGGTTCCCATTGGGATGAAACCAACCATTACCTTCTGGATATGTTCCATGTAAGAGACGGCAGTTATCAAGCAAAAGAGTCCTGAAAGCCAACGAATGGCCATCATCATGCATGGGCCGTGTGAAAAAATCTCATATCTCTGAAAAACCGTGGTTCCAAACATAGGGGAGACGCAGGTTTCGAGGAACCAACCAACAATACAAGGCAGAGCACCAATTTTAAAGAACAAGACAAAAGCATCCTTGGTGAAACACAGGATTTTGCAGGCCTTTAACAAGTGGCACTGTAATGTCACTGTCATGAAGTGAAACCACTGGAATATGACTGGAAGCGAGGCTTGACGGAGAATGAAGATGATTCCAGAGCTCACAAGACTTTGCAGGCTTTTGCAGGACTTTGCTAAGAAAGTCAACAAGTGGCACGGAAATGTCACTGTTATGAAGCGAAACCCCAGCGAAAGCCATCGAACTATGACTGGAAATGATGTTCGATGGAGGGTGAAGAGGATTCCAAAGTAAGCAAAGGAAACTGACAGCATCATCATGTATCCAAGAATAACAGGAGAGAAATAGCTGCCGCCACTAAACGTTGCTAATACAACCCATCCAATTGAAAAAGGCAGAAGAACAAAGAGGGTAGAAACATATACGCTTATGGCAAGGACCTGAAGAGAGAACAAACAGAAGTTGTTACACACTACTGAAGAACAAAAAAGGAAACATGTAAGAAGACTCACAGCAAAGACATGGTCATCGAAAAAGAAGAGAAGCCTCCGGAAAACGCCAAATTCATCAAGTGGAGGGTTAGGAGGAACAAGTATAAGCCGACCAGGCGGCCCCAAGAAACGTATGAGTTTATGAAAAAACCAATCACAAAGGATCTTCATATTCATATACTTCCACAAGAGCTGTAAAACTCCACCATTAACAAAGACATTATCAGCGAGAAAAAACCACCCACCACCACGGAATCTCCCGAATCTGAGATCTCCTATTTGCATCCTCAATATACTGACAATCATCATGAAACACACGATGAGAAGGCTTTGAAGCAAGCCAGCACACAAACGAGCTAGTAGCTTCCGAGGCATAACTTGGCCTCATCACCTCACAGTTCTTGTTGAATCCGCGGCGAAGATCGAGCCAGGTACGGAGACAGTCTTGATGGACGTATTTGATGGAGCCTCGGCACAGGCACGGGTACCTTAAGGGGTTTCGCGGTTCCTCCGGCGATTGGCAAATCCGGCACAGCTCCTCTTCTTCTTCTTCTTCTTTTGCTAAGAAACTCTCGTCGTCGTAGTAACCAGCTTCCTGAGAGACGTCCATTTTTTACGGAAGCGAACCTCTTCGTCTCTCTCTCTTTCTAGTCGTCGTCGTCGTCACTCTGTGTGTATTCCCCTCAAGCGGCAAAAACACATGACCTTAAAACCAACAAACGAATTTATATATTTTTTAAAGAGTTTAAATTAATTAATTAATAATATTGGTGTAAGCGTTCGGATTTCGGTTCGGTTCCGGTTTATATCTTTCGGTTTTAGAGATATAGTAATTGTTTGTTTATCTATGAAATTATATTTGGGTCTGGTTCATGCTTTTCGGTTTCAGATCGGTTTAGATAACAATTGTAAAAACTGATTAATATCTAATAAAAATTTGGAGGTAACTGTTCGATCTCAATTTTTTTTTGGTTATTTTGGATAATTTGAAATAATTTTTTTTTTTTGAGATTTTTCGGATATAAATCGAGTATCCTGATAAATTTTAATATTTTGGATAAAAACTATTCATGTAACTCGGTTTTTAAGATACTTTGGATAATTTAAAATATTTTCGATAAAAAATATTCGAGTATTTTGATTTTTTTAGATAATTCAGTGTATATATAGTATGTTTAGAATATTTAGTACCTTTAATAATAAATATAATTAATATTTTTAGATATATGTATTGTATTTGTGATATTCAAATCCATTCGGTTGATTAGATTTCGGTTTTCAGTTATAGAAATATAGGAATAGTTCGGTAATTTTTGAATTTCAGCTTGGTTTCGGGTTTGATTTTCTCTGTTTGGTTCCATTTCGGTTTTCGGTTTTCTATTGGTGTTTCAGCCTAAGGAGCTCGTCTTCGTCCTCCTCTGGCTGCTTCCGAGGAGGAGGTCTAGAGTCTTCATCATCTTCATCGTTCTCATAGTCAACCAAGCCTCCAAAATCTCGTGCTATATATATAGTTGATAGAAGTAGCAAGCAAACCCCTTTAGACAAAGGTACTGCATACAAGATTAGTTGCTACAAATAATTTTCACGGCCAAGAGAAGTTCAAATATTTATTTGAATCATTCAGATTTTTGTAATTAGAGCATGGATTAATTATCAAGAAGAATCCAAATAGAATTAGTCATTAAAGAAGTAAAGGCCTTGAGCATATGAATATGAGTAGATATCAGAACACAATCGTTTTTCTTTTCTTTTAGATTAATATTCAAACCATACAAGGCAATGCGAGGAGGAGAGGAAGATAAGAAGAGATAGGGATGGTTCACAGAGGAAATGCCAGAAAGGATAAAATGAAGAGTTTCAGTTTGAGATTTACTTTTATGATCTCATTCCAAAGAGTATCAAGATTCACTCACAATAAACATTTTTAAGTACATCTTAGTGAACTCAACAGTGAGATCTCCCATAGATCGCATAATCTTCTTCTTCTTCCTAATCGTCGTCCACCCCACGACGCCTCTGGATCTGTAAACGCATCCGAGATAAACTTAAGAGTCAATGATATTGGCGGTAAAGATATGAGCAGGCCTTGTGCTTATATAGCTTGTGTGTACATACCGTGACTTTAGTCTGCTTGGTTGTTTGACTGTTTATTTGTTCCAACAGTGTTATAAGTCGCTCCTCAGAAACCTGTGAAAAAGAACAAATAGAGTATTTCAATAAACTCTCTCAGATGCGTGCAAAACCGAGTAGAAACCTTGTGATATGTAAGAATTATGAAGTGACTGGATTGTTACCTTCTCAACAATCTGTCCCATTTGAGCAGCCCTCAAAATAACATCCTCTACGCCTTTAGCTTTCTCAGGTTTCACCAGGGCAATTCGAGCAACTATAGGGGGAAAAGAAACATAACAGATACAATTACCACAATACTGAACCCCTCTTAGAGTTTTGGAAGATCATCATATTCATATCGATGACAAGTCCCCTAAGATGAACTTAAAAGCATTGAGAATGGGACTTACTTCTCTCTCGGGCTTGGGAAGACAATATTTGACTAAGCATCATTTGTCTACGTTCATCAGCTTCCCTAAACATATATGGTTCCAGTCAGAGAGAATACGTTAGCTCCTCAAAACAGATTTGAACTTTCAGCTAAATAGAGACAGCAAACAAACAGGTTCAGACCTTTTAGCATCTTCTTGAGCTCTCTCTTGATCTGGATTCTGCTGATTGCCGCCCTGCTTCCCCTGCTAATTAAGTTGGTTCACAATGAATGAGCCAAAAAGTGCAAATCTTTTTCATTTGAAAAAAGGCATTAAGGGAAGGTTGTTAAAACAATTACAGTGCCATGTCGAGCCATGAGCTCTTGCATTCTCCTCTGTCTAATAGCTTCTAGTTCAGGATCAGCCTACACACACAAGACAGATAAAAGAAGGAAGCTTTAATAAACATAGATCGACAAAAGTTAAAACTTACTTGAGCTAAAATGATTGCTCATTAGACCTAGAATTCAAAAACCCAGATATAGCACTACTGATTCAAATCTTAAATAATAACCACAAAGATTCAATCTTTCTCTAAGACAAACATTCAATCTCATTCAAAGGAACCAACTTTCAATCCAGAACAGAACCAATCATTCACTTTCAATCATTACTACGAATCAAACTTGTAACTTTATGTATAATCTCAAAGACAAATTTCACAAAACCCTAACAAAAACTCGAATTTTTCCAAAGATAAAAGCGAAAGAAATTTTTGAAAGGCTTTCGAGATATAAGATTCTTACCATTGGAGCAATCTTCTTCTTCTCCTTCCTCTTCTGGATGCCAAATCTCTGTGTTGCGCCTCGAATCCCAACGCAGAGCAGCTCCGAAGAGGAATCAAATGATTTAAAGAGCCCAAAAACTTAGCTTTTCTATCACGCGCTTCATCGTTTTTTGTTTATATATTCCCCCCATATGTTTTATAGTTTTTACAAATTTAACCGTGAACTTATTAATTTCTACATTTACCACCTCACCCAAAATCTCTTCAGAGACCTCAAAAGTTGTTATTCTATTTTTTTTTTTAAAATAGAATAATTCCAACATAAAGGTTTTAACACTATTTCATTTTTCAGTTAAGAGTAAAAAAGTAATGCAATGATACATATCATTATACCAAAAATATACTTCTCATTTTATTTTAGAACTAAAAATATAATAAAGTAATTTTTTTTTTGTAAACAAAAATATATTAAAGTTAAAAATATGAAATGAAAAAATGTAATAGAGTTGAAAATTCTCTCAGGTACATATTTAATTATTTATTTAGTTTACCAAGGAAAAGTAAAATACTTCCTACATCATCCTTAGTGCTCCAAATCTTGCATGGAAGAGTGGGTGGGGGCTAAAATGATGTTTGGCACATAGAAACTGTAACAGTGACCTTTCTTCTCTCAGTTGATCAGACAAGAGATATACGTATCTTAAAGTGAGCAAGTATCAAAAAGAAAAACAAGAATTCATGTTTGTTTGGTTACTGGATGAGAATATAGTTAGCATCAAACACATCTCCAGCAGTGGGAGAGAGATTGTTTCTCCTGACTTGCGCGTGTGTCTCTGCTTCGTGTTGAAACAACTTCACCAAATCCTGTAGCTCCAGCTTCCTCACCTCTACTTGTTCTTCCGTGATGGGCTTTTTCAGCCCCAAGTACACCAACCCAACCGCAATGAGAACAGCTCCGATGACGAGCATCAGCAGAGTGAACAGACCAAAGGCGTAAGGAGTGTTCTGCGCACCGGGGATACCATCCACGTTGATCCCAAACAACCCCACGATTATCGTGAGCACAAGACCGCATCCTCCAAAGACGGCTAAGTTATGGCTCACTCTCAGACTCTTGTCCTGAAATTATTATAAATCAGAGATTTGGTTTCAGCTTAAAAACTAATGAGATGGTTAAATTTTGGTTTTGTACAAACCTGTAACCAAGCACGGACACTACTTTGCATGACATCTTGAATTGTAAACAGACGTCCACGGACTGCTTCTTGTTCCTCCAGCATCTCCCTTGTGTTTTTCCTCAGACCTTCCAACAGCTGGCGAGCTACGTTTCCCCTCAGGTGCTGTACTAGCTCAAAGATTATCTCCTCTCTTGCGTGTAGTGACCACTTCACTCTGATGACCTGTCATGAGAAAACAAATACTTCATTTTCCTAACCATAGTTCGGTTAAGCTGAGGCTTAGCTTTGCAATAAAAAGAGAAAGGTGACCTGTCTTGATAATTTTCTAATCTCTTGGTTGAGAATGATACTAAAGAGATTTACATCCTCATGGTTTCTCCTAATAACAAGAAAAGATTAAAAAAAACATAAATATTGTGAATGATCCCCAAACAAAAGGAATATGTATATGTAAAGAACCTGTTCATAAACTTCAGTTCAATTTCATCTGCTGCACCAAATATGGATTTACGGAATAGCCTATCATCAACCAAGGACAACAGAAAGATTCTATTAGATACTCGAGTCAAAATTAGAGAAAAAGCTAAACCAGAAAGATGGTTGTCACCTATCATCCCATCGAGAAAGACGGCAAGCCAAGTGTGCTATTACTTCATGAACCGTTCTTGGTACATTATACCCTCCAGCATAAAGTAGCTCCTACCATAAAAAACCAGAAGGAAAATTAATGCAAGCGAGTGTAGCATCATTACATAATTACTTGACAGTTTGTGAACGAACCTCAACTTCAGTGACGCCAAGTACATTGGTGTTTGATACACTCCCTTTCACGTGCATCACAGTCACCAAGAAGTTCTTCGCTTGCCAAGACCGGAAGACAACGGGAACATCATCCTCACTGATCACAGGATCACCAACCGACTGTCCCAAAAGCTCAAACAACAAACCTCCAGCCACCCTCACCGGAACCTCGTAGAGAAGGTGTCTCATCCGTTCGCTTATCAGCTTACTCTCATCCCTCAACGCAAGACTAATCGCAGGATGCAACCACGTAGCGTTCCTAAGCCACGCCTCGACGGAAGAGTGTCCAGCAGCCATATGGCACCACCACGTGGGACCACCAGGTCGTTCCCAATAGGGAGCAGCTAAGTCTGTGACGGGGACATCCTCTTCGTCATCGATCAGCTCCAAGCTAGGCCACTCCGCGTTCACTTGCACCATCTGAACTAGCTCGGATATTCTAGCCCAACCGATGGGGACCCAACGACTCCCCTCGTGTCTCTCAGCGTGTGCTGATGTCGGAAGCACGTGGTCGTCTATAAAATTCAAAGAAGATGCCGACCTTGACCTTGGAACATCGGCTGCAGACGGGTCAACAAAAGGGTTATGGTTGTTAAACTCGGAGGCAGTAACTCTGGTGTGTCCATCTTCTTGCTTCAAGTGAACATGCTTTGAATCAATATGCTTCTTCGCTCCTCGGATGAACTCAAAGGCGCAGATAAGCCCATCGGTCCAAAGGTCACACTTGGGGACGCTTGAGTGGTTTTTGTTGTCAAGCTTCTTGGATTTACTCTCTTGTGAGCCTGAATGTTTGTCCCCATTTTCTCCCATGGTGATTCAGTAGAGAAAGAAACCTGCTATAAGCCTATATCTCTACTGCATGTATCACAAATAAGACAGTGAAAAATCAATAATCATTCGCATCAACAAAAAAAACTCTAGACAGACATTATAAACACTGTGAGATCAAACGGAGAAAGAGAAGCCAATACCAGAAAAAGATGCAAACTTTGGAGATTGAGTGATAACACAAATGGACTATCACTGGCTAACGAGTAGCTTCAACTAAGAGTGGAAAGACCACCAAAAAACGGAAGCTAAAGCTGAATCACATAGTTCCAATTTTCACCGTTCCGATCTAAAAGACATTTTAACTTGGGAAGTTTCTTGGGATCAATGTTTCACTTAAAGAGGGATTTAAACATGCACTTGGTCTCTAACACATATGACAAAATCTTAGAGAACCAAAGCTCATAGTATGAATACAAAAATCTTAATAAATTCTTTGAGGAAAGTTACATGCAAAAATTAACAAAATTCACTCCAACACAGCGTCAATTTTTTTTTTAAAAAATATGGTTAATGAATCTATAAGAAAATCAACTCAATGCAAGCTGTCGAAGAGAAAAAGTACCCACAACCCTAAAACAATTCGAGTTTCGCTAAAGAGAAGAACGGAAGAAAAATCTCACCATACAAGCAGTTCTCTCTCTCTGTTCCTAGATGCCAAATCCAACACTGAGAGTTGGTAATGAAGAGGAATCTTCACGAATCGCTTTAAAGTTTAAAACTTTCCAGGCATCCAAATGCAAAACAAAAAGAAAGAATGCTTTAAAAACCAAATTCAATTGTAACTTTTCAAAAACTAGTTTTTACACATTGGCCCCCTAGGTTTAACTTATTACAACATTAACCGTTAACTTATCATTATAACTTTAACTTTAGTTTTTCTTCTTTTTTTTTTTGTATCACATATGATATAATTAGCCTGATCTACATTTCGATATTTGAATCTGATATCTGTTTTCTTGTGGCTAAAGCCTTTTTTTCAACACAACATTTTGTTGGTACTTTTTGATGTATGTAATGTGAACTGTGAACATCCAGTTGATTGACGACTTCTGGTATTTGTATATATAAAACTTACCTCTAGTAGAGACGCTAGCTATACTAAACATCCTTAATTAGCTAGTAGCTCTTTCTAGTTTCTGTTATATATAAACCAACAAGTCCCAAACCTCTGTTTTACTAGAACAGCTTCTTATCTTCTTCTCATCTCCATTTGTTAGATAAGTCTGTGATGAATTAGGGGAAAGATGATGACGAGACAAGAAGAAAACATGTTTCCAACGACTTGTCACTTTTTCCATTGTGTGTATGTAGTAACTTGATGGAAAGACAAAAGTTACATCAGATTCAGCTAAAGTAGTTTTCTGCTATAACTTTTTTCTTCCCTGGTTATGTCGTGTCTCTTGATGGTTTCAAGTTCTGGTGGAGATTGTTGCTATCATCTCCATGTTGGCGCCCTTATAAACAATTTTTTTTCTTAAATCCGATTGGTTAAAAAGTGAATTTAATGTTTATATTCTTCAGCACTTGTAACATTATACTATTTTTGCTCTCTTCCTTAGATTTATCAGCCAAAAAGTGTGTGCCATGCAACAACACTAAGGATCTGCGGCCCATGAGTGAACAAAGTGCCCAAGAACTACTACAAAAGTTAGTATTTTGCAACTTCTTACTATGGCAGGTGAAGTTTTTTTGTATGCTTACTCCTGAATTATTCCTTTTACACAGGTTCCTGGATGGGATATGGCTAATGACATTGGTACGTTAAAGCTGCATCGGTCATGGATAGTGAAAAGATTTACAAAAGGACTAGGCTTCTTCATTCGCTGAACGGGAAGGTATTATATATAATCAGCAACTCAGCACACATGCTCTGTGACCCTTTTGAAAAAGATTTGGAAAACAAAAAGAGATGGCGTGAGGACAAGGACAATATATGTTACGGTTACTGTCTCTGAAGTATGGATCGGTTTAATACAGGTCATCACCCAGATTTGCATCTGGTAGGCCGGAATAATGTGAAGATCTATATGTAGACACATGCCATTGGTGAGAATCACGGTCTGTGGTTGTTGATATGAAGATATGAATCTCTGATTAAGTGCCTGATTCCGATGCTGGTAAATGTCATAAGCAAAAGACTTGAACCAGAGCAACAAAGGCGCGGTAAATACTTTTTCTTTTTCACATGTGACGCAAGACACAGTAAATATACTTGAAAGGTAAGCAAGTCGGAATAGGATCAGCTTCAGGCCTAGGCCAGGTCTTTTTGTTGGATGGGCTAGAGAGAGAATGGCCAAGAAGAAGTTTATAGCTCTATAAAACTTCATGAAAATGAATTGCGTAACTTTCAGGAACCTGAACCCAATCATGAAATTTTTTTCAAAAGAATTTCTTATATCTGCAACTGCAGTCTATGCCTTGGACAAAGAACACCATCTTACGAATAATATGAATGCATATAATAATATAAGCTGACAGAAAGAAGCCATAAGTTATGTATATAACTAATCAGTACCTGTAACAACAATAGATTAAAAAAAAACATATCATTAAAATCACTACTTGTTTTTGCAGAAATAACTTGTGTGCTTACAGCTGGAAAAAAGCTTCATTATCTGTTTCCCAAATCTTCAACAACAGTAAGCTGTTTGCTACAGAGTACAAACATACACGTTCGAGGAAATTGCCCTGTAAACCAACCAACCCACAACTTTGAATCAGACTTAAAAAACCAGAAACAAAGATACAACGCTCGAATTTCCCACGACTGAGCTAGAAGAACAAAGTAAATGTCTAAGAGCAGTTTCACTTTATGGTCACTAATATACGAACTTCCTTTGCTGATTGAGACACTGCAGAAATATAGCTTCCAAATCTACAAGGCTATATAACTAAGAGAGCAATATACTGATCCAGAGTAACAGCTACAAATTCTTTAATTGATTGTTCTCTTAAACTTCTTAAGAGACCTAAAATAATATGAAAGCGTGTCTTGTATTGACATTCATAGCAACATATATATACATCGTATTGTTTCCTTCTACCGTGAAGATATGGAAGTTTAACATTAACACAATATGGAAGTTTAACATTATCGCTAAGTGTCTTCCTTATCTCTATACCCCCCCTCAAGTGGGCGATGAAACTTCTTGAATCCCCAACTTGGACAGTAGATAGTTGAACGTAGTAGACGGGAGTGATTTAGTGAGTAGATCGGCTGGTTGCTCTTTCGTAGATATGTGCTCCATCGTAATAAGCTTGTTTTGAACAGCATCCCGAACTTGATGACAATCATTTTCTATGTGTTTCGTACGCTCGTGAAACACAGGATTTTTGGCAATGTAAATAGCAGATTGACTATCACAAAACAGCTTCATAGGTTCGTTGTGTTGGACACCAAACGAGGTGAGGATCCGTTTGATCCATTTTAACTCACGTAATGTATAGGCCATCGCGCGGTACTCAGCTTCTGCAGATGATGCAGAGACCGTGTTCTGTTTCTTTGTCTTCCACGACACCGGTGATGAACCCAACAGAACAATATATGAGCTTAAGGAGCGACGAGTCAGAGGACACGAGCTCCAATCAGCATCACAGAATGCAGTAACACGCAAGCTGGAGTCGGATCGCAGCATGACTCCTTGAGATGGACAACCCTTAAGGTAACGTATAACGCGTTGAGCTGCGTCCCAATGATCTTGCTGTGGTGCTTTCATGAACTGGGACAGAATATGAACGGCATAGCATAGTTCTGGTCGTGTGAACGTGAGGTAGATCAATCTGCCCACAAGACGTCTATATGGCGCTGGGTCTGCAATGAGTTCACTCTTTGACAGAGCAAGCTTGTGATTGAGTTCAATGGGAACTGCAGATGGTTTACACGCGAGAAGGCCAGCCTCAGCAACGATGTCAAGAGCGTATTTTCGTTGAGAGATGAAAAAACCTTCTTTGTTGCGAGCAACCTCAATGCCTAGAAAGTATTTTAATTTGCCCATGTCCTTCATCTTGAAGCACGTACACAGATAATTCTTGAATTTCTGAAGAGTAGAAAGATCATTGCAAGCGATAATAAAATCGTCTACATAGATGAGAATGTGAAGGCTGACTTTACCCCGGATGTAAGAAAAGTGAGAGTAATCCGGTTTACTTTGGATGAAGCCATATTCTTTCAATGCATCACTGAGTTTAGAGAACCAGCAACGAGGAGATTGTTTAAGACCGTAGATAGATTTCCGTAGGCGAGCAACCTTGGTAGGATCAGAACCTTGAAATCCTTGAGGAAGTTTCATGTAGACTTCTTCTTGCAAATCGCCATGTAAAAAGGCATTAGAAACATCCATTTGATGTACCTCCCATTGTTTAGCTGCAGCTGTTTCGAGAAGAACACGAATGGTAGATGGTTTGGCAACGGGTGCGAAGGTGTCTGTGTAATCAAGACCTTCTCTTTGACGATTGCCGTGTGCGACTAGACGAGACTTGCGACAAAGTATCTTGCCATTGGAGAGGTATTTTGTTTTGTAGAGCCATGAGCTGCCAATTAGTTTCTTTCCTGGAGGAAGTGTAGTGACATCCCAGGTCCCATTCTCGACATGAGCATCATGCTCCGTAACCATGGAATCGCGCCATATCTCATCCTGTACGGCCTCAGCATAGTTCTTGGGATCAGCAGTAGTAGTAATAGCTGCAAGAAAAGCTTTGTGGCCAGGAGAATATGCATCATCAGCGATGTAGTTTGAGATGGGATAAAGTGTGTTACCTGAGACCGAAGTAGAGGAACCAAGAGAAGAGTCGGGAGGAGATAGAGGAGTGTGTATATTTTTCTGAGCCGCATTGGTGACATAGTTCTTTAACAGAACTGAAGGCTGACGTTGGCGATGACCACGCCCCAAGAGCTCAGGGAGACCAGGTGAAGGAGGTTCATTGGTGCTCGCAGTTTGATCAGATGTAGGAGATGACGGTGAGGGATTGATAGGGCTCTCGGTTTGATCAGATGTCGGGGATGTTGGTATTTCGGTAGAGGTGGAAGGAGTAGGATCAGTTGTTAGGGGTTCGGGAGTAAGTGTTTGGACAGTAGAATCAGTAGAAGTTGTTTCAGTAGGAGAAGTAGGTAGAGGTAAAGCAGGCTGAGCTGCGTCTATTATTGGGTTGTTGCTCGGTGTGGGTAAGTCAGGCTGAGCTGTTTCTGAGACTGTAGGAGGTAGAGACCAATCATCAGGCGAGCTAATATCAACTGGTACTGACAATGGTGATGGAAGAGATTTTGGTGATTGATGTTTATGTGGTCCCGGGAACTGATCTTCGAAAAATACAACATCGCGACTGGTAAAGAACTCATTATTCTCTATGTCATAGACATTCCAAGCTTTCTTTCCGTGAGGATAGCCAACGAATAAGCATCTACGACTTCTAGGAGCAAACTTGTCATGATTTTTAGGGCGCTTTTGTGCGAAGCATAGGCATCCAAAGACCCTAAGAGCGTCATATCTTGGAGCAGAGCCATGTAGCATCTCATACGGGGATTTTCCTCCTAATATTCTTGATGGTGTTCGATTGATTAGATGAGCGGCTGTTAGTATACTCTGTCCCCAAAATGTGACCGGGAGGTTGGCTTGAAAGAGGCAAGCACGAGCCACGTTAAGAATATGGCGATGTTTCCGTTCGACTCGTGCGTTTTGCTGTGGTGTGTCTACGGACAAAGTCTGATGCAAGATACCTTCTTTACGAAGGAATGGTTTGAGTTTCAAAAACTCAGTTCCATTGTCCGTACGGACGGTTTTGACGGGAAATCCAAATTGACGAACTGCCATTGCGCAAAAATTTTGTAGTAGTATAGGAACTTCTGATTTTTCGAGCATAAGATGTAACCAGACAGCTCGAGAGTAATCGTCAACAATGGTGAGAAAATAAACTGCTCCACAAGAGGATGGAGTACGGTAGGGACCCCACACATCACAATGAACTAGTGCAAACGGTTCAATAGCTTTATTAATACTCTCATGAAAAACTTCACGTGTCTGTTTAGAAAGAAAACAAACATCACACGACTTGGTGTGATTAAAATCCAAAGCAACATTGTCTATAGTAGGTAAGGTAGATAACACATTGTGAGAAGGATGTCCTAGTCGACGATGCCAAAGTTCTGAAGAAGAAGCTTTTTCCTTTCCAGCTCGGTTAGACCGTGCAACTGTGACACCCGTGAAGTAATACACACCCTCTCTCTCTTCACCGGCTCCAATCAGGGTCCTCGTAAAACGGTCCTGTAAAACACATAGAGTATCAGTAAAAATCGCAATGCATCCAGTTTGCTTTAGAAGTTTAGAAACGGATATAAGGGTGCAGTTAAAGTCAGGAACATATAAGACGTCTTGCAAGAAGCATGACGAGTTGAGATACAATGTTCCTGATTTTGTAGATCGAGAACTGCGGCCATTAGGAAAAGTAACCGTGGATGAAACAATGTCTCGCACGTCATGTAGTAAAGATATGTCTCCAGTCATATGGTGAGACGCTCCTGTGTCAATTATAACATCAGTTGAGGAGGGTTTACCCGTCATGCGATCAGTGGAGAGTTGAGATTGCTGATTTTGCAGGAGGTTGATCAATGCTGCAATTTGATCTGAGGAAGCAATGGAATTTGCAGAGGATGTAGATGGTGCCGCACGAGATGTATTAGCTCTGCCACGACCACGAGAGTTGTTTCCACGTCCACCCCGACCTCGTTGCGACTGACCAGAGGACTGAGCATTCCTTTGTTGATCGTTGAACCAATCTGGATACCCGTGCAATAGGAAGCATTCTGAAGCTTCATGGCCTTTGCGGTTGCAGTGAGTGCAAAAACGGTTAGGATCACGGCTGCGAGGTGCGGTGACATTGGGAGAAGTCGTAGAAGCCGAAGAATCTGTCTTGACTGCAAACCCGAGAACATCTTGCTTGAGTTCAGTTGAGCGCATGGTGTGAATGTGTTGTTCAGCACGTATGACTCGTGAGTAAGCTAGATTCAGGTCAGGTAGTGGTTCTTCATCGATTATCTGCGACCGAATCGCACTGAACCTTGAATCGTCAAGACCAAACAGAAATTTGTGGACTTTGGCATCTTCTCGTTCTTTTTCAAGATGAGTTGACGCCTCACACGTGCAGGTGTAATGAGATTTGAAGCTCTGTAGTTCTTCCCACAGTTTAGAGAGACGACCAAAATAGCTAAGGACAGTTTCACCGTTTTGTTTGCAATTGGTGATTTCATCCTCAAGTAAGTGCTTGCGCACGCTGTTCTTTACCGAGAATCGACGCTTGAGAGATTCCCAGAGTTGGTGAGCGTCTGGAACGTAACTTACAGTAGACCGAACAGGAGGATCAATCGACGTGCGTATCCATCCCACGATCATTGAGTTAGCAGAGGTCCATAGAGCTAGATCGGGATTCGTCGAAGGTTTAGGTATGGTACCATCGATGAACCCAATCTTTTGTTTAGCTTGAAGCGAGTTCCAGAACTCGGTTGCCCATTCGGAGTAATTGTCGCCTTTGAGAAGAACCGGCGTGATCAACGCGCCCGGATTGTCAGAGTGATGAAGAGCATAAGGGTTTGGTGAAACACCAGTAGTAGTAGACATCGTAGAAACAGAGGATGGAGAAGTAGCTGACTCTGTAGAAGAAGTAGTAGCCATGTTTGTTTCTTGACAAGCACGGAGTAGAGTACGATGTTATGCGGAAGCGAAAATTTGAGAATTTAGGTCAAAAGATCGTTTTCTGCTCTGATACCATAAAATAATATGAAAGCGTGTCTTGTATTGACATTCATAGCAACATATATATACATCGTATTGTTTCCTTCTACCGTGAAGATATGGAAGTTTAACATTAACACAATATGGAAGTTTAACATTATCGCTAAGTGTCTTCCTTATCTCTATAAGACCCTAATTCCTTCTTAAGAGACCCTAATTAGACTTTCACATTCTTTGTATAGAAAGTAAACTGAAGAAGACAATGTTCCACAAAGTCCAACAATAAGTTGCAGTGTTTTAAATCGACAAAGCACACATCAACAGTAATACTCAAACTCCACTTATGGAATTGTCAAGTTGTGAGATCACATAATTATCCAAAACCCAAATGTAACATTTTTTACCTTGTTCATCATCTTGCAACAGGTTTCTGAAGCAAAGCCGTCAAGAAAACTTCACCATGCTTGGAATCCACCTTATTCGCCACAGCCCATTTCACCTTCTTGTATCCCAGCTTCCCGATCATCGGCCCATACACATTCTCAAGATCCACCTTCTTGCTAAAGAACCGATCCAACCAGAGATAACCCCCACCTCTCAAAACCCGGTCCAAATCGAACAAGAAAAACTCCATAACCGTAACCGGGATCCACCGGTTCACAGCCCTCCCGCACCTCACCAAATCCACCACCCCGTCGAAAACCGGGATCCGCTGCTGGAGCGGCACGTGCAGCGGCACGAGCCCCCTCAGCGCCACGGCCTCGCTGTACGGCGCGTTGAAGTTCATCGTCGTGGTCACGACGGTGACGTTGCGCGCCTTCATCGCCGCCGCGAAGGATCCCGTCCCCCCGCCGACGTCGATCCCGAGGCGGAGGACGGACTTCGCGGATTCGGCGATCTGGAGGAGCTGCGAGATCGGGAGATCGAGCTCGGATTTGTAGGCTGAGAACTGAGATTTGGACCTCTCGGCGGAGAGATCGAAGCCTGCGCCGGGGAACTTGGTCGCCAAGCAATCGAAGGTCTTGCAGGAGTAGCGAGACCAGATGACGGAGGATTCGGGGTTCGAGTCTGTGGCCTTCGGCGTGCGGGAGAAGCAGCGGCGGCGAGGGAGAGGGTGGCAGCCGCGGAGGATGAGTTTCTCGACGAGATCGGCGTCGGAAGGGCAGAGGGAGTAAGGAGCGTAGTTCATGTACTGGTGGAGGAGGTCGGGGTGGTTGTGGCAAGCGGAGGCTATGGGGGAGAGTTTGGAGTAGAGGAGGAGATCTTTCGGGGGAGCTGATGAGGAGGAGGAGGAGACGGTGGAGGCGGCTGAGGTTGATGACTTGTCCGGGTGGTTTGTGAGGTGGTTGATGGCGGCGCGGATGGTGTGGAGCTGGCGGAGGAGGTGGTCGGGGACTGTGGGGACGGAGGAGGGAGAGGATTTGAGGGTGGATTGGAAGAAGTTGGTGGTGGAGGAGAGGTGGTAGAGAGAGAGGATGTTGGTAGCTACCATAGCTACTAGTAGAAGCAGGTTCAAGCTCATAGTGAATCCAGCCATTGTAGCTTAAGCTAAGCTACCTCACTTGCTCTCGGATCCAAGTTCTTGAATTCTTGTGAGAGAGAATCTGATTCTTGGGGGCTTTAATGGTGTCTTAAAGAGCCAAGATTTGTCCGCCTTAGAATTATCGGAGTTAGTGACACTGTAAGATAAGCTAGGAGACCGACCTTGAAGTCAAATCTGGTGGAGTAGTAGTAGATACAAAGAGAGATCTGAGTTATATGTGAAAAAAGGCATTTATTCGCATCCAATGTCATTATTAAAATTTTGCATGGAAAAGTAATTAATAATTGTGGTGACAAGTTGTTGGCATAGTAAAATTAAAATCCGCATTCTTGGTTTTAACTTGAGGCACGTAGGAGATTTAACGCATCTGTCCCGTTCACATGTCTCTTGTCTTTTTTTTTCTTTATTCCTTTTACAGACAAGAAAACTTAAATTTCCGACCATGTAATAACTTTCAAAAAGTTTAATCAACACGATAATTCTATTATTCTAAAGTTAATCCACATGATAATGTTAGTGTGATTGAATTTAGTGGGACTAAACACTATGCGCGCTTCGATTCTAATGCTCATTGTAAGAAACGAATGTCTCAAAATGTATCCAATTTTTACGCAAAAGAAAATTTTGAGCAAACCAAATGAAACACCCAATGCAGTGGAACAGATCTCGATAAGTTTTTCACTGATTTGAGAATCCTATACTAAAAAAGTAAAAAGTTTTACAAGCTAAAAAAAGTGCTTCACTCACAAAGTTACTACTGTCTTTGTGACTTTGTCTTGGTATCTGCTAACTTGCGCCCACACGCGTGAATAGTGCCCACACACGTGTCTGATTTGTATGCCGACTCGATGAGATCAGGAATGATTTTGACAAGCTCCCCCTTTCCTCGAGTTATTTTACAGAAAGAAAAAAACTTTCCGAAAATATCGAAAAACAGAGCTTTTCTTTTGTTTTGGTGTCAATGTCGGAATCTAGCTCAAGCTTCTCGTCTTTAACTCTCCTGCTATTCATCTTCCTCCTTGTTCTACCATGTCCATCGCTTTCTTCGTCTTCTGAATCTAACGAAGTTCGTGTTTTGGATCGGGAGCTGTTGGAGATCAAGACAGATCCGAAGGTGAACAAGACTAGTAGAAAACCAAAGTGCTGCGAGATGCGGACCAGATCTCAGTGTTCGGGTTTCCCTAGATGCAGATGGTGTCGTAGCGAAGCTCTCGACGACTTGTGCTTCAGTAAAGCCGAAGCCTTGCGACTTCCTAGTCAAGTCTTCCGCTGTGAGTTATAAAACTTAATAGATTTTTATCTAAATATGGAGTTTTTTTTGTGGAAGTCTTATATATAGAGAGAGAGAGAGAGAGAGTTGCTTTCTTTCCTAATTTTGACTTGTATTGAATGTCTTGGTCTCATCTTTGTTGACGTCTATGGTGTTGTTGTAATCGATTTCATTCTCACAAGTTTTTGGAATGTAATAGATCTTGATTCATGTATCTTATTGAAAGATGCTTCTTTCCTGGTTTGTTTTAATTTTTTGAGCTCATCGCTTTTGCTATTAAATTCTGATGAAATATGCGATCACAATGTATGCTTGTTGAAGTTAGAACATTGTCAGAGAAATGTTCAAAATTTATGCTTTGTTAATTGAGGAAGGAGCTGAATTGATCAAGTGCTTTACTTTTTCTCATTTTTTTATATGAGTAGAGAAGACTAAGGGATTGGTTGTTCATTTGTTTGTAAAAACTAGTGTAATGTTTGATATAAGAACATAGGGTTTTAGAATGTAAACGAAAACAAAACCACAAAAGACATAACTGAAACCTGCAATGAAGTATGTAGGATTTTTGTCTGATATGCAGCATTGTTAGTAGTCAAATGGTTGACTAATTGGTAACTAATTGTTTGTCTTAGGCAAGGTTATGGCTTGTTTGTTTTAATAGCAGTTATATTACGTTTTGGAGTTTTTCTTTGCGTCACTGCTCTGATTTTAGAATCTAGGAGCAGAGCAAAGGCCAAAGTGTGCAAAACCTTGTTCAGGCTGAAGAAATGCTTAAACTCAGGAACTGTAACAGTGTTATTTGCAATAGGATCATAAGGCAGTTGGGAAGCTTTTTACTAAACCTAAACCCTTTTTTATTTCATAAACATCTGCTTTGTACATGGAGCAACATTGAAGAAGGAAGCACACATCCCTTTTCAACGCAAAAAAACTACTACCTATAATTATTTTTCTCCCACCCCCTTAACAAGTAAACCCAAAAGAAAACGCTCAAGAAAAGAAAAAAAAACATACCCGGAAATAAAAGTTATATATACATATTATATAAGCTAGTTAGCCATCAAATCCTGGACTGCATCCCTCATATCCTCATACACGTAACATATTTCAAGAAACTCCACAAGCTTCATGAGTTCTTGATCTTTCAGGTCGTCCACAAAAGCCTTGATAGGCACCCCATTCTCTGGCTGTAAAGAGTAAGAAGAGGGATTATCATCAACTATCAAAGCACTTCCGAGATCTTCCCCCACTACCATAGATAAGTCCTTCACATATCTTCCCTTCACTTCTCTGCACGAGTCTCGGTACAGCCGCTGCGAGATCACACCTTTCCTGTCTATCTTGTCCAAAACCTGCGAAGCATAGTCTTCCAGACCAGCTGTGAAAACCACCACTTGGAAGCTTTCGCCAAGTCTTTCCAAGAACTCAGTCAGCCCGGGACGTTTCACCACAAAGATTGGCATAACCCCGCTTTCCATTTTCACCATCACCATGAAATCGTATCTTACTCCAGGGATTTGCGTCGTGGAGTGAACCAAGGTTTCATCAAGATCGAGGATGATTGTCCTTTTCGTGTTGGTATACTCTGTGTCGAGTTTTGTGTAGTCATCATGTCTTGTGGTTGTTGGATAGCTGATGGTGGTGGTGGCTGTAAAGAACCTGGAAACACAACGCAGAAGGCGACAATGGAACGTATAGATGGACATGAATAGATTATTTTCGATGATTCTTTCATATGCCATTTGATTCCCCATTGAAAGACAAAACAAGCTTGCAGCTCTTCAGATGGAAAGTTTGGTATAGTGGTAAGATGTTTTTTGCAATGTATGTTCTGCTAACTTTTATATAATCATATCTACATTTGGTTTTAGTTTTGTTTGTTTATTGGATTTTTAGAGGTGAAGTAGAGCAGATGCCTAGTTTTGGTAAATTTCTGTTAAGACAATTAAAACATAGTTTTGCTGTTTCATGTACTCATGGACAAAAAAACAATGTACATAAAACATGAACCAACAATAGATACAGTTGAAGGTTATAATGGCATTACACTTGAAGTTTGTGCTACTTCACATGCTAGTTAAACAATAAATTTGTTGGAATCTGTTTCTAACTTAAAGTTGTTTCAAGTTTAACATAATATTTGTACTATAACAGCCAACATTATAATGGGTTTATCCAATATCAATCAGTTATTGATATTTTATCAAGTATAATGGTTTAGGCTTCATCTTTCATTTATTGAAACTATTCTCTTTTAGTGTCAAGTCCAAAAGGAAAAAAAAAAGCCAAGATTTTCATGAGACTGACATGGTTAAATCGAGTTTTATAGGTCAAGCATGGACAACTCATAGCTTAAAAGATGATTGATCTGTGAAATATCTCAAGCACATAAAGTTAACAGTCTCATACTCTCATTACTGAAGTTGACAGGAGGCCTTTTCTTGTAGTGAATTCTTGGTTCATTGTTCTTCTTTTGTTTGGAATGTTATCCACTAAACAAGACTAATTTCTTATAGTATTCCATTTTCTAGAACTCAATATCTGATGCATTAAACGATATAGAGATTTAACCTGGTTTACCAAATTAGCGTTGTTTATGGATATCAACAAAAATATATAAAAAGTATTCCGGTCTGAAAATACTACTGCTAACACTCTAAATTCAACAAATAATTTACTAGTCCAAAACTTTTTTTTCATTACCAATTTTCTTGGTTATCTAATACATTTTTTCAGTCACATATTATAGAGGTAACAACGTTGAAAAAGGAAGAAATCATCCTTTGTCAACGCAAAAATACCGATAACCAAAGAAAATCAACAAAAAAAAACAAAACAAAACTGAAAACAGAGTCTGCATTGAAAAGCCATTAATATATAAATGTGCATCAAATCACTTTGTTATATAGAAATTCTGATGCTGCATCCCTTAAGTCTTCGTACTGATAACATCCATCAAAGAACTCTGCAAGTTTCATCAGTTCTTGATCTTCCATGTCATCCACAAAAGGCTTAATGTGAACTCCATTGTCCTGCTGCAACGAGTAGGAGAAAGGGTTATCATCAACCAGCAAAACACTCCCAAAGTCTGTCTTCGCAACCAGAGACAAGTCTTTGGCGTATCTCCCGTTTATGTCTGTGCACGAATCTCTGTACAGCCTCTGTGAGATGACACGGTTCTTGTCTAGTTTATCCAAAACCTGAGAAGCGTACTCAGGCAGACCGGCTGTGAAAACCGCCACTCGGTAGTTCTTACCGATCCTGTCGAGAAACTCGGTGACTCCTGGTCGTTTCACTACAAACATGGGTATAACCACTCCTTGGATCTTTAGCCTCACCATGAAATCTACGTGAGCTCTGACCGGTGGGTCCATAGATGAGTGCACCAATGTTTCATCGAGATCAAGAACGATGGTTCTTTTCTTGTCGTTACGTTTTCCATGATGATGCTTGTGTTTCTCGAGCTTTTTGTAGCCGTGTTTAGTGGTGGCGGCTCTACGGCTAGGAGCTGAGCTAGCCAGACGGAAAAGCCTGGAGACGCAGCGAAAGAGGCGGTTGTGGAATGTAAAGATAGACATGTTGAGGGATGCGAAGATGGAGCCAGCTGCTGCTGGTGAACATCTGGATCGGTGACGTTGATGCTGGTTTCTTCTCCCTCCATGAATATGACGTCCATGAGATCTCTTGGTCGGTGTACCTAGAAATCCATGGCACGCCATTTTCAAGAACTCAAAGAGTTTAAAACAGTGAGAAGGGTCCGGTTCTTTTTCTATTAATCCCGCAGCTGGCTCAGATGGAAACATGGAGAAATTGGTGATGTATATAAAGCTCTAAAGGTTCTACACTGGCTTTGGAACTGAAAGGTACTTGATTTGGTATTTGTTTAGTTTGTTAAGGTTGTGATTAGAGAGGCTCCCAGTTATTTTTAGCAAAAATAACTGTTTTGGAAGTTAAGACAACGTATCTGAGTTCTGATTGTTTTTCACTGTGTTCTCTCAATGGACAGCAACAAGTTAAATGTGAGGACAGAACACGTTAGGAATAATAGAGGCTCAGAGATTTACATGGTATTACAGTTGAAATTAAATGACTAAATTTAATAAATCTATGATACCAACACATTTGCTATATTTACTTTATCAAACTCTTTTTCAAGAACATATCTCAAATCCAAACCACATATAACATATAAGATTTACAACTTTGATTAAATAACTTTTAGGAGCTAAAGTTAACAAAGGAAATGAAAATACCGTTTCAGAGTGTAAAGAAAACATGATTTACAGCAACATCATCTACTTCCAAGCGGATTTGAAGGCGGTCTGTCTCTACTTCTTGTTCTTGGTATTACCAGAGGTCTGCAACAAACCAAAGCAAACAGCAACTCCATAGTAAACAAGCTCATGCTGATCCAGACGTACAAAGTCTTCCGCCATTTCCATATAACCTTTTTGAAGAAAGGAAGATCTGATTCAAGCGAGAGGGACGCGTCGTACAGCTCTGGAATACCTGCGCCGGGTCGAAACTCCGCCCGCTGTTCGATCATCACCTTCAAGCAAGCGGTGGGGATGTCCTTTTCTGCAAATCCTTTCAGCTTCAAGCTCAAGGTTTGTATCTCAGAGACGTATCCTGTAACTAACGGAACCATTTTGAGGAACGTCTGAACTAGACGGATAGGCTCGCTTCTGAATCTCAGCATGCATGGACGCCGTATGCTGTTGAGCGTTTTACCATCCGCAGATAAGAAATCCACACGAACCTTCAACAAAGACACATGAATGAACAACCATACACATAACAAACATAACTTGTCTTAAGCTTCTAACTTCAATACCTGAAACATGCCGAGATTTTTATTGTACTCAGACTCGGGTAACGTCATTGAAAGAGTGATCTCTAATTTGTGGTCTCGAGGGATAGCTCGAACCCCTCTGACCTTCAACATCTCATTACTCTCCTTGCAACTTCCATCGCAAGCAACAACACCAGCACATGAGGTGATAGGCACAAATGCTTCTGGACTATTCTTGGTATAATCGAAGTTCAACACCTCCTTGAGCACAAACGGTTTATCGGCAACACGGTTGATCATAAACCCACCAAGCATAAGCGACAAAACCAACAAGCCAAACAACACAGCGCCTACGTAAACAGCCCAGAACAAACCCCATCCGAACTTCCACGCAAGATTCAACATACGTTTGGTGTCTTTTAGCCAACTCAGCTTAAAGGTTCCTAACACCATATCACTTAACTCTGCAACTATTGTCGTTAAGAAGCGTCTTCCGATCCTTAACGTGCTGAAGGGATCGAACATGAAGAGGAAGCACCAGTGGAGCAACAAAGGCGGATACTTGAACAAGGTGATGATCAGATTGAATTGGAACTCGATTGCTTTGAGTAAGAGCCCAGAGAGAGACCAGTCTGTTTGGTTCGTTTCCCGGAGCTCCGGTGGTGAGGATCCTGCATTGTCAACTTCCCGATCGTCGCTCACGGTGGTCACCGTGGACTCTTCGGTCAAGCTAACCCCTTCCTGAATCGGGTCAACCCGGACCCGATCCGAATCTGTTACGTCCATTGATTCTTCTGTTTTCTCTCCGCTTTCCCGAATCGGGCCAACCCGGGCCCGATCCGAATCTGTTACGTCCATTGATTCTTCTGTTTTCTCTTCGTGAAACGGGCCAACCCGGACCCGATCAGAATCTGTTACATCCATTGATTCTTCGGATTTCTCTCCGCTTTCATGAATCGGGTCAACCCGGTCCTGAACCGAATCAGTTACGACAATGTCGTTATCTTTCTCTGGAGGTAGGTCAATTAGGTCCTTGGTTGATTCGGTTACGTCCTCGCTCGATTTCTCATAGACTTTGAATCCATTGGAGGAGGATGAAGAAGACGGCTCCGTTTCTAAATCGGAACGAATCGGATTCCGGTGAGGAGTCGAGTTTCTCCGACGGAGATTCGCGGCGGAGGGATTAGCAGAATATTGACGGCGACGGGTCGGGGGCATGCAATCGTAGTAGAATTCATCGGGTGCGTCGAGGAATCGATCGAGTACGTCGTCGTGGGAGATGGTAGGGTTTGACGAGGAGGAGTCCATTGATTGAATCATTAACAGAGAGATTGATGAAGTTGAGGTTTTCTAAGGCATCGGTGACGAGAGAGAAGCATAATAGTAGTTGACAAATTGCTATGACCGGTAACCCCTGACAGGACAATGAAACCGGATTATTTGTTAACCGGAGCTACTAGGCTTGGGAGCTTGGGGGTTGAACCGCATCATTTCAACTTGTCGGTTTTGTTAAGTAGTAGTAAATTTCTTCAATTCAGTTTGGGTTAATTGCCTGAATTAAAATGTCCGGTTTTGTTAAATTCAAAATAGCTTCAGTAATTTTGGTTGACATCGATTAGTTTGATTTTTTTTTATTCTTATTGGTTTAGTTTAAAACTATGTATAGAATTTTGGATTAATTTTTACTTAAAATGTATATATCCCACATGCCCATAACCTTCCAGTTATTATTAGATAGATTATTAAAAATTTTATCTTTCTTCTGTAGCAGCGTTTTAAGACAAAGACAGAATAAATTGCTGAAAGACCTAATCAGTAATAAGATAAAGCTCATGACCAAACTAGTTCGCCAATCCTCTCTCAAATTCAAATACTACTTGGAAGGAGCGTAACTCAGCACTTCACACAACTTGTTCAGAGACCGGCTAAGTCCATTACTGAAGACATCAAACATGTAAATTAACCTAGCGCAGCCTTCTTCCCTTCTCAGAGGCTCAAGGTTTAAACTTGGTCAATGGTCATCAAGTTCTCGGCTCACATCTTGGTTTTATTTGTTTTATTCTTCAACCTTACCCTCTTCTCTTCTCCTTACTTCAATTGCAAGTTCCCGCTAATGTTACTTATTAACCATTTGGGGTTTATTTGTATCCCACTTGTAACCCAAGCTGTGTGGTTGGTTATTAATGAAAAGATTACTTAAAATGGTTCAAAGCATAAACAAAACAAAGAGTGGATATAATTAGAAGACAACTGGACAAGTACCTAATTACTACTTATCCTTTCTTTACCCATTGTTTTGTCACGTGTCTATTTCCATTTAAAATGTCTTTTTTTTTTGCCAATTCATTTGTCTTCTAATTAGAAAAAGAAACTACTTTGCTTTGCTTTTAACCGACTCTAGTTTTCATAACGGTTCCATAATGAATAAAATTGGTCTACTTAAAAAAATAAAATGAAATAATTGAGTTTTTACTATTTTGGAATCTATTTATCTTTTGCGCAAATATACAGATAATCTCTTCAATAACGCACACCATTCACACAGAGAAAGGATTTATTCTAAATATTTTTAAAAATAAATACTATTTTAGTGAATGATTCTGTTCTCAGCTTTTGTAGGTTGTCAGTGCTTTTCCTGTCTGTGGGGTTTTACCATCTTTTTTCCGGTTGTATTCACCTTTTGTAATTTTCAAATTTGACTTAATTAAATATTTGTTTTCTGGTAAACAGTTTGACTTAATTATTGTAAGAAGAAAAAAAAACTTTGAAAACCACTGTTCGTATCGTAGATTTGTCATAATTCGACAAAAACCACTAATCATCACCATCACTCTTTGTCCAAACCAACCCATAATTCTCAGATCTTCCACACGATTATCAAACATTTTGGATGAGACTCTGATCTACGTCGTCTCTTGTCCTCCTTATTTTTTTTTTGAGTTTTATCTCTTCTGTATCAAATGTTTGCCAATAAGAAGAAGAATATTAGTATCTTCGTATTCTCTGCCTTAGTCATCATTTGCTACAACTTATACGGTGTAAATGCTTTCAAATTACCCCAAGATGAAGGTATTCATCTAAAGTTCGTATCTTTCTATTTTTTTCTTCATTGGTAAAGTTTCTGGGTTTTTTATTGCTTGGAAATAGGATTTTTTTTTTTTTTTTTAAATTAATTTGGTTACCGGAATTTGTTTTTTTGACGTTGAGGGTTTGTAGGGTTTTTCTTTTAATTGAAGTTGTTTAATCCAAAATGTTGGAGGCGTTGATTGGGTGATTTGGTCAATTTTCGTTTATTAACTTATCTCTTTTTTTTTTGTAACTGAAATTAACTTATCTCTTGATTGCTTTTGTTTGAGTTTCCTTAAGAAACTACTTTGTCATATCTCAGCATTAGAAGAACTCTTTAAGTTAGAAAAGGCAGTTTCTTTTCACGATTTGTTGAAGCAAAACATATATGTATGTATATATCATAGGCCAATATTATAATCTTTTGTGTTTTTTGTTCAAGTGATTATCCTGATGGGTGTCTTGTGCTGTTTTTTACTTCTGTGCTTGTCCCTTAGTCGATGCTCTGGAGCAAGTCGCTACCACACTGGGCTCCAAGTACTGGAAATTCGATGCTGAAAATTGTTTAGTCGAAAAGGTGGGGCTAACAGAGACTCCTCCTCCGACAGCTGAGCAAGTAATAGAGTGTGAATGCAGTCCCACCAACGCAAATGATTGTCATGTTGTGAAAATGTAAGAATGCTCAGCACTCTCTTCATAACTTCCTTTTTCTTCGGTGTCTAAGACCTCCAAGGCATTATGGTAATTATTTGTTTTTGGTCTTGCACTGTTGTTGATCTGTGATGTCTGCTGTGTAGAACTGGGTATTGTGTCTCTAGGTGTATAGGTTATTCTGTATAGATGCCAGAAGTCACTTGTCTTGAGTTTATCTTTGGTGTTAGTGTCTGATATGCATAATGTCTAAAAATGGGTTGTGACCATGTCCTTGATTTGACTAAATAGCAAAGAAGAAGAAGAATTGTTTATTCAGTCAACTTGTCTTTTTAACTGTCATCATTTTATGATTCTTCTTTGACTTGTTCTCTAGTGCATTCAAGGATCATAGTCTTCCAGGAACTCTTCCTCCTCAAATAACTAAGCTTCCTAAACTCCGGGAGATGTAAGTGCTCACATTAAAGTATCTCAACCTTGCTTTTGAACTATTATAGGAAAACTTCACTTACTTTTTGACCACTGTTTCTTGCTATGTTTTAGAGACTTAGCCTACAACTACCTCAATGGGACTATACCACTTGAATGGTTTACTACAAATTTAACACTTATGTAAGAACATTCCCTCTTAATGGTTTATCTTTAGTGTCTTAATGGTCTTGTAACAGTAACATATAATGTCTGCGCAGCTCTCTTCTTGTAAATCGTCTGTCAGGGGAAATCCCAAAAGAGTTGGGAAACTTGACTTCACTAACTTACTTGTAAGTTTGTTAGCTCAAGAATTTGGATACTTAAGTGCACTTTCTCTATAGAAGTGCTGTTATGATATTTTATTCTGTTCTTGTATAGGGAGCTTGAGTCAAATGCGTTTTCTGGAACCATTCCTCAGGAGCTTGGGAACTTAGTCCACTTGGAAAAACTGTGAGAGTTTCTGATTCCCTATCCTCTTCATTGTATATTGTTCTTTGTTCATGGTGTTTTTACATCTTTCTTGTGGTTTCATCTTTTACAGGTTGCTTTCCTCCAACAATTTGACGGGAAATTTGCCAGCTTCATTTTCTAAACTACAAAATATCACAGATTTGTAAGAATTTTGTTCTGTTTTTTATTCTAACTTAACTACTTATTATGTTGGTTTGGTTCCCTTTTGTTCATCTGCTGTTTGCTTTTTTTTTTGCACAATGCAGCAGGATTAACGATCTCCAACTCAGTGGAACGATACCTAGTTACATACAAAATTGGAAGGAACTCCAGAGACTGTAACATCCTTCTTCTTAAACTCTTTTCTTTATTTTGTTTTCTCAACACTCATTGATGTTATTCTATTTTATTCCTTGTAGAGAAATGGTTGCATCTGGTCTCACAGGTCCAATCCCATCGGTCATCTCAGTTCTGAACAATCTTCAAAATCTGTAAGTAGAGACAACTCTTAAACCTAGTTCATTTTCATCTTAATAGTAGTGCTAATGACGCTTCTGTTACAACGGCATAATTGTTATCAGGAGGATCAGTGATATAGGTGGACCAGTTCAACCATTCCCTTCGTTAAAGAACTCAACAGAAATTTCAAAGCTGTAAGTTATATTCCTCCTTGAAGCTGTTCCATTTATCTCTTATTTAATCTAATTCTTGTTTGTTTTTTATTCTTAGGGTATTGAAGAACTGTAACCTTGCTGGACAAATACCTGACTATCTTTCCAACTTTGAGAATCTGGAGACACTGTAAGCAAATGAAAAGTAGGTCTGCTGTACATGAAACAGTGACAATATTGATTAATTCTTATTTACGGTTTGTGGGTAGGGATCTGAGTTTTAACAAGTTGCCTGGGGTCATTCCATCGTTTGCGCATGCAGAAAAACTACGGTTTTTGTAAGTGAAAATTGTATATGTTAAATATTCTATCTTACTTTTGACTTAGAATCATTTAGCTTACTTTTGTTTGCAGAATCTTGGCTGGAAATAGGCTCGAGGGAGATGTTCCAGCTGACTTACTAAGGGATGGAATCACTGTGTATGTATACAAATCCAAGTTTTGTATCTCATTACATCTCCATTTTGATGATAGTTCGCTTGTTTTTGCAGAGATCTTTCGTATAATAACCTCAAGTGGCAGAGTCCTGAGAGCCGTTCTTGTCGTCCAAACATGTGAGGATACTGTCATTGTTTTCTTCTTTTGATGTTTTTTTGGTTTACATAATTGGCATTTTTTTTAAACTAAGATTCTTGTTTTAGGAATCTAAATCTAAACTTGTTCCAGAGCACTTCGACAAAAGAATCGTAAGGTCCTTTCCTTTGATCATCTTTAACATCTAGATTCCGTTTTTGCATCTTAATTTTCCCCCTAAAACGCCATAACCAATTGATGTTTTTTTGTAGAAGCAAGTTTCTGCCTTGCATTGACGATTTCAAATGTCCTCAATGTAAGTGTACTTACCTTCTTAAAAGGACTTAGTGATGATAGATCGTTTCACAATAGTCTCTCACCTTAAAGTACACACTATAGACATTGTTATCTACTGTCTTATTATCATTGTAGAAACTAGAAAGTTCACTCGTTAATTCTCTCTCATTTATATTATTTTGGTTTTATCTGGCAGATTCGAGTTGTCTCCATGTAAACTGTGGTGGAAGCGATCTAACGTTGAATCAAAACAAAAGCAAAATCTTATATCAAGGAGACGGAGAAGCTGAAGGTGGTGCTGCTAAATATTACCTGAAGCGTAATGATTATTGGGGGTTCAGCAGCACAGGGGACTACATGGACGACAACAATTTCCAAAACACTAGATTCACAGTCTTTGTCCCGGCATCTAACCTGTCTGATCTGTACAAATCAGCACGGATAGCTCCAGTGTCTCTCACTTACTTCCACGCCTGCTTGGAAAATGGAAAATACACTGTGAACCTAGACTTTGCTGAGATGAGATTCACCAACGATGAAACTTATAACCGGCTTGGGAGGCGTGTGTTCGACATTTACATTCAGGTTAGCCTTTTGCTCTCAGCTGGTGACAAATTAAATTTAATAAGTTCTGTTCTCTTTTTTTGTTCTTACGCCTTCTTTTTCTGCAGGAGGAACTAGTAGTGAAGGACTTCAATATCATGGATGAAGCAAAGGGAGCTCAAAAACCTATAACAAAAACATTCTCTGTCAATGTCACTAACCATATTTTAACTATCCGGTTGAGTTGGGCTGGTAAAGGAACCACCAGGATTCCCACTAGAGGGGTGTATGGTCCTCTCATATCCGCCATTTCCATAGTTTCAGGTAGCTTTCTTATTATAGCATAAACCAGAAATGATCACTACAGCAGCTTCTTTTAATAGTAATAATAATACCTTCAATGTTCAGATTCTAAGCCGTGTGCATCCCCTGGAAGTGGAATGAGTAAGGGAGCAAAAGTTGCAATTGGACTTGGATTCCCATGTCTTATTCTCTTTATACTGGGTGTCCTTTGGTTCTTTGACTGCCTTCCAAAACGTTGGCAGCAACGAAAAGGTGATCATTGCCTTCTTATCATTATCTTTTGCTCTGCTATGTAGTTTATCATTCTTCAGACTGCTTCTTATAAAGTCTGAGTGCAAAAAGCTGGTAATAAGAAATTGAAGATTCTAAGTTTTTTTTTTTATCCCCACAGATCCTAATGAGGAAGAGTTGCCATCTGGAACGTTTACGTTAAGGCAAATCAAATTTGCTACAGATGACTTCAATCCAGCAAACAAGATTGGAGAAGGTGGTTTTGGTGCTGTGTTTAAGGTGAAAGATCACATGATGAGAGATTATTCTTGTTAATATAGTGCAGTGCATCTGCTGATAATAGAATCTCTTTTTTTTTTGTAGGGTGAGTTATCAGATGGAAGAGTTGTAGCAGTGAAGCAGCTTTCATCTAAATCAAGACAAGGGAACAGAGAGTTTCTAAACGAGATTGGCGCAATCTCTTGTCTTCAGCATCCAAACCTCGTCAAGCTTCATGGCTTCTGCGTTGAGCGGTCTCAGCTATTGCTGGTGTATGAATACATGGAGAACAACAGTTTGGCTCAAGCCTTATTCAGTGAGTGTTTGTTTTGTTTCCAAGAGCTATTTTTTTTATGCTTTAGTTCTAAAGAAAATGTGTTTGTTTTTTTTGCAATGGTTAAGGTCCAAAGCATAAACAGATACCACTGGACTGGCCTACAAGGTTTAAGATTTGCAGTGGGATTGCAAAAGGTCTAGCGTTTCTCCATGAGGAATCACCGTTGAAGTTTGTACACAGAGACATCAAGGCCACTAATATTTTACTGGACAAGGATCTAACTCCCAAGATATCTGATTTCGGATTGGCTAGGCTTGATGAAGAGGAGAATACACACGTCAGCACCAAGGTCGCTGGGACTATGTAAGCCCTGAGCTGACCCGCTCTCTTGTTTTGTTACAGTTATGGTTTGTCTGTTAACCCCATAAGAAACATGTGAACCTATTATGCAGAGGATACATGGCACCAGAGTATGCACTGTGGGGTTACTTATCTTTCAAAGCAGATGTTTACAGCTACGGTGTTTTGGTTCTAGAGATCGTCGCTGGCATAAGCAACAGTAGTTTCATGGCGGCAGGAGATGACGTCTGCCTCTTGGAATGGGTAATTTTTTCGCAAGTTTTTCAGTTGCTTATTGAAGCTGTTTTCTTGATAAACCTTTTCTTGTTCTGCAGGCTACTGATTTGGAAGAGTCAGGGGACTTGATGCAAGTTGTGGACGAGAGATTGAGACATGATGTGGACAAGAAAGAAGCAGAGACTTTGATAAAAGTGGCTCTCGTGTGCACAAGCGCTTCTGCGTCAGATCGTCCTATAATGTCGGAGGTGGTTGGTATGCTGGAAGGTCACTATCCGGTGCCGGAATCAACCCCCGGAACTAGCAGGAGATCAGGGGATATAAGGTTTAAGGCGTTCAAAGATGTAAGGAAAGGCATGGAGGAGAGCAACAGTAAGACTCAGCTTTCTACTAATAGTTATCCTTCTTCTTCCTCCTCTACTCATGTGGCTGGACAAGAAAGAAAGCAAGATGAGTCAAAGACTTAAAAGAGGTTTCAAACTTGATGTCTTCTCTCTATTTTCTTTTATTGTAAAATGATCTGACTGTTAATTTTGTAAAAATGGGTTGGAATTTTATTACACGATTAGTCCATTTACTGTATTTTTTTTTGTATCTATTACTACTAAAGCTTTGATTAGTTAGGGACTGAGTGGTGTGAAAAACCCAAACTCAAATGACGATAAAGTCAATGATCTTTCCTAGTCATACTTTTAAAAGCCTTTAAATCCTACATCAAGAACTAAAGTTTGATTAGTTATCTTGTGGAAAATCAATACTCAAAAGATATGAATCATACTTCTGAAGCCTCTAAATTCTACGTAAAGAAAATGATTTTCTCTTTTTTTGTTCAAAATAAAAAAAAGATAGACATTGATACTGATTGATGCAGGTTGATTAGCCTGCTTGGTGCAGGTTGATTAGTATAAAGCCGGGGGACCCTAAAGCCGGGGGACCCTAAAGCCGGTGATCTTTCCTAGTCATCAGGCCCGGCTCTAGGCATGTGCTGGGGGAGCACTGGCACAGGATCCATTATAATTTTTGATTTTTTCTGGTCTAGATTTAGGGTCCAATATTTAAAAAAAAAAATTTTGTATGAGAAATTTTTTTTTTTGCTCAGGGTCCATATAACACTTGAGACGGGTCTACTCATACTTTTAAAGCCTTTAAATTCTACATCAAGAATAAAAGCTTGATTAGTTATCTTGTGGAAAATCATTACTCAAAAGATATTAATCATACTTCTTGAAGCCCTTAAGTTATATACCTTCAAAATGACTTTACTCTTTTTTGTTTAACTTAAAAGAAGACATGGACAGTGAGTGACATTTTTAAGCTAAGAGCATCCAACCAACATATTGTTTGAAAGGCTGGATCTGTGAAATGATTTGTACACAAATATTGAAACTGATTCATCTTTTAAAATTTAATTCTTTTATCTTTTTTTTTGTGGCTACATGTAAACTTCAATAATTGTCTTCTGTCATTCTGTGTGATATTAACCGAATGCAGAAAGATTTGGGTCATACTCATCACTTCTGACAAAGATAAAGCCTGGAAAGAGCCTTAATGCATTAAAACCAAATCACCGCAGAGAATTAGTCATCGTGTACATCGGCCACATGTCATAAGTGGACATGGAACATCAAACATTTATGAACTTCGACATTGCTTATGTTTATGATCAAGTGTCTATATATTTGAGATATAAACAACTCAAAAATGGTTAACAAAAAAAAAAGCAACGTAAAAATAATGTTAAGGTTTCATAGAATGGCTTGGAAATGATCATTTATGAACAAAATAAATCGTGGAAAGAGGCTAATGCACTAAAACAAGATTACTGCAGGTAATTCGCCATCATATACATACATCAGTGATCAGCCATATGTCATAAGTGGACATGGAACATCAAGCATTTATGAACTTCGAAATTTCAGCAGTACTAGTTCTTGAAAATATTAATTTATCTCTATTCTCTAGTCACCGACACCGACGACCGAGAGGAAACCCTTTTTTTTTGGACAAACAAAACATTTCATTCTCTAGTCAAAAGTTACTCTCCCGAAGGAGAGTTCATTACAGACATTGCGAGTGCAGATTTTGCGACTAAATTTGCCTCAGTGTTGAAAGTACGAGAGATAAAAGTAAATGAAATTATATCAAAGAAGTGAACAAAGTGATAGATAGTATAATTTGGATATTTAGAAAAAAGTAACTTTATTTTTTTTAAATAGAAACTTTCATTTCAATCAAACCAAGTTAGAGGACAAAAGAGCCTCGTTTACAAACAACATATTCGTAGCCAGTTCATCGGCTTCCCTGTTTTTATCTCTTGAGATCCATTCAAAGGAAATGGTTTCAAAAAGACAAGCAGAGTTCAGAATATCTGAGACAACTCCATATAAAGTTTTATATTTTATTTTCATTTGATATACGAAATATCAGAAAATAGTTTATATTATTTAATTTTTTTTAGTAGCAAGTTAAGAGTTATTACATCTAAACAAATATATCAAAACTTAAAAATTCTTAAATATTTAAATGTCTAATGTGTATAATAAAAAACTTTAGATCTAAAATAAATCAAAAGTAAAATACATTAATAAATTATCGATAGAAAAAAAAACGGATACTAAATCAAATTAACTAATTTTTGTTTTTTCTATTATCATTTCAGTTTTTTAAAGTAAAAATGATTAGAAAATGTTATTTATTGGTTCAACCATTGGTTTAATCGGTTATCAGATTCCAGATTTTAATGAGTTTTTACGGGTTTTATTGGGTTTTTAAATATTAATTTTTTCACAAAACTCAAACTGGTTCAATCGTGGATCCGGATCAAATGCCCGTAAATAATAGATTCATATCCACGTGACCGCTAAGTGAGAAGTAGAAAATTCATGAAAAATTACAATCTCCACTGAGTAATAGTACACCTACACCTCGACGTTGTTTTTCAACCAGACCGGAGTTAATAATTTTGCACTGATGGCAGAATTTTGATTACTTCTTATCTATATTTGTTCCATTTTTTACTTCATTGTTAAATATATGAGGCCGTCAACTTCAACACACGATAGACAAGATGATTCGTAACAAAATTGATAATCCACGTCCACGTCCGTATGGTTTGCTTGTCACACAAATTGATAATCTCAGATTTTTAGCCTAACAGACATTTGAATTAGAGCTTCATTTATTTTAAACACGTTTTGATTGAATAAATTTAATATTCATCCAAAAGAAAAGAAAAAATCCGAGGTGATAGTCTTAGGGTTCGGTTTGGGTTCGTGGACACGTTTATCTGTTTATCCAGTATAAACATTTAGAATCCAAGCTGGTTATTTTAGGAACCAAACTTCTTAGAATCATGTTACTAAAACGTGGAGCATTTTAATTGACCTTCTAAAAGTAATAAACACATAAGGAGACATGAAACATCAATCACGAACGTCTCTGTTCTCCACTACAGCTTCAGAATCAACATTTATTAAGTATGGTTAGTATATATCTTTCTGCTACAGTAACCGACGACCCAAGAAACACCCTACATTATATAACTACTGAATCACTTGCTGTTGATAACATCTATTCACAAAACAAATACACATACAGAGATTCAGTATATGTAATTTACATCGATATGCCAATACCATTCTCCAGTTTTCTTATGTTCTTTACCATCGTCACAAGCTTCCTCGTAATTTTAGCAACATCGGCTTCACGGCTTCATCCAGATGAATGTATGAGAAGAAAAAATGACTACTTTCTGAACTTATTTCTTATCCAATCACAGTCAAAATCAGTGTAAATTTATATGGTCGATGTTCAATTTTTTCTTTTATTATATTAATGCAGCGAAGGCGCTTAAGGAGATAGCTACTACACTTGGTATCAAGGGATTGGACCTCAAATCTGAAGATCCTTGCACTATGAGCCGTCTAAAGTTTGATTTTGTTCGGACTGTTGGTGATGATGTTAACAACACCATTAAATGTGGACGCTGTGACAACATGATGACATGTCATATTACCGACATGTAATAGTGTTATTCTTCGCTCTAACTGTTTGATCCGTTTCGCACTTCTTTTCCTTTATAAATCTTTTTGTTGCATTTGAAAAAAATATAGATCTCTCAAGAACATGAATCTTCCTGGGAAACTTCCGCCTCAGTTAGTGAAGCTTCGGTATCTCCAGTCCATGTAAGTTCGGAGTTTTCACACCCGTAACTATAAGAAAATAGCAACAAAGCATATTTTACTTATAAAATTAGCCATTATTAGTTTACCAAAAATAATTAGCCATTATTGTACAATATTAAGAAATTAGCCATTTGGTGTTACAAAAAAAATTAGGATAAACAAGTGTTTTCACACAGTGATGTATGCTGCTACTTTGGAATTTTAAATGTATTATGCTAGATTTGAAAAATGTTTTAGGTTATTTATTTTTATATTACCAATCGAGAATTAGTTATATTAAGAAGTACACAAACAAAATTTGTATTAATAATAAAAATATGTCTAAAAGTTTACTGCAGAAATTTATCAAAAGATTTTTTTTCCTCTGAAAAATATTATTAAACGTAACCATAACCATAATACAAAGCGGGCGGTTTATCAAAATCTTGAAATCGAAAGTCATGGGACGAAAGAGATGTTCCCACAGACAGCCCACACAAACGAAACGAAAAGACACACTTGCAGACTAAAGCAAACCATAACTAAGAACGAGAACTAATTGAAACCCAAAAACGTTTTGAGACGAATTAGCATGCAATCTTTAAGCGAGATTCTTTGCAAAATACAGTCATCAAAAGATATTTACAATTGTAAACGCAAACACAAAATGTTACTGGAAAGTCAACTTCTATGTCCGTGTCTAATTAGAGAAATTGGTAAAAATACACCTAAGCCAACCCCTAATATACAATTTATCCTTAATCTCATAACCTATTTTCGTCGGACGATTTTACCCCTCTGCCACGCGTCAGCCTACGTCTAATAGCTCTGCATGCTATTCTCTTAGGGCTGCAGTGCTCTGTCATGTGTCAGATTTATTCTTATATCCGTTGGATAATACTCATTATTTTTTTAGTTCTCTTTTGTTTTTTCTCTTTATTTTTCATCTTCTTTCTTTCTTTTGCTTCATCTTCTTTCCTTTTTTTTCTTTCATCTTTCATCACTTATTAACCAGACTCATGGTTTCAAATATTTGACTACTTCTGATTATCAACTTTTTCATCTATTTTACTAACTTCGGTCAGTTATATCTGATTACCTCGATAACATAACTTGTAGCATGTTAATAAGTAGTATAAAACGTTAACATAATGCGTAACAAATAATATAGTCTGTTAACTCGCTAACAAAATTTGTAACAACCTTAATAGTCAAATTCATAGTTGGTTATCTGACACATAGTTTGATACCAAAAGAATTCATTACGGTTTAACATGATGTTACAAAAATCTTCACGTTAACTGATACATGATTTGTTTAGCTGATACTTGGTTTATTAGCTCACAAACAGATTGATACATGTCTGTGAATTAATAAGTTACATGATAAGTTGGTTGTTATCCGTTAACCGATTTGTTACTTGGCACATGTATTTAGCTGATACATTATATGATACCAAATAATTGATAGATAATTCGTTTGTACGATATTACAAGAGACTTGATGTTCATTAATACATAATTTGTGTAGATGATAAATAATTGAATAAATAACTTGTGAGCTTGTACATTTTTTATATTTAGTTTATTAGCTGACAAATGCATTGATACATGGTCTTGATTAATAAGTTGTTATCTGATATATTATTTGTTACCTGATATAAATTTTGTATGATAAATGATTTCTTACATGTTTTGGTATCTGACACATAATTTGATATTGAAGAATTCATAACTGTTTTATCTGACACATAGTTTGATACCGAAACATTCGTAACTATCATATTTGTTATCTGATATAAGTTTTATATGATAAATGATTTCTTACATGTTTTAGTATCTGACACATAGTTTGATACCGAAGAATTCATAACTGTTTAACATGATATTACAAAAGTCTTTACGTTAACTGGTACATGATTTGTTTAACTTATACTTGGTTTATTAGCTCACAAACGGATTGATAGATGTCTGTGAATTAATAAATTACATGATAAGTTGGTTGTTATCTGTTAACAGATTTGTTAACTGGTACATGTATTGTTAGCTGATACATTATACGATACCAAATAATTGATAACTGGTTTGTATGATATTACAAGATACTTGATGTTCGTTGATACATAGTTTGTGTAGATGATAAATGATTGAATAAATAACTTGTGAGTTTGTAGATTTTTTATATTTAGTTGTTAGCTAACAAATGGATCGATATATGGTGTTGATTAATAAGTTGTTATCGGATATATTATTTGTTAACCGTTAATATATATATTTGATATATAACACAACATATTAGCTGTTATAGAATTTTATCGATAACATAATCTCGATTTGATCTTCGCTGCTTTATCCAACAGTACATTGTATGTCCCGCCGTCCATCTCTGCAGTCTGACACACGCCTTTATGCGGTATGACACACACTTTTTCGGCAGTCTGACCTGTATTCAATAAAAGAGGGGCATTTTCGTCCGCACAGTATCAAAAGGTTATTTCTTTTTGAGATATGTACAATCATAGGCATTTCTCTTTTATGGGTATGCTTATTCTGCTCATTCTCCCGTCTAATTATTCAAAACCGCTTAAATATTTCCACGGTTTATCTTTTGGTATTTAATTAGGACAAGACTTGGATTCATCCCCTATGGTGAACCTTTAAATTCACCACCTCCCTAATAACCAATCAAAATGCCAACTAGATTAATGATTAAAAAATATTTTTTCAAAAACCAAAATAATTAAAAAAATAAATAGTGTCAATTTTAATAATTCCAATGTCACTATCTAATTTTTTTAGTATTTCTACTATATATTTTAATTTGTATGTTTATTTTAACTACAAGAAAATAATAACCATTGAAACTAATTAATTTAAAATAATTTTAAATGCAATGGCAGAATATATAAATAAAAAGATATTAAAAGAAGAAATAAAAGCAAATATTTAATCTGCTATTGATGTTTCTGAACAATTTTTATTTATACTATTATTCATGTTTTCAAGCCGTACCAAAATTTACTTCAATTTTAATAATATAGATCTATCAATTTTCAAAATATTATATTTTATTTAGTTTTCAAAAAGTTACTTGTAACTGAAATTTAACTACATCCAAATAAAACTAAATTAAAATTTTAGTAGACAAAGCGAAAACAGAACCAAATAACTGTTGATAGTGATCTGACGCATGTTTTTAAAACGCAAGGTTGTTTTTTTTTTTGAACTTGAAACGCAAGGTTGTTTCTTACAAATTTTTATTTATAAAATATATTTAACTATGTAGATCTGTTTGTTTTTCTAATAATCGTGATCAGCTTTATTTGAGTTATCTTTTTGGACTTAATACACACATATATATTATATATATATTCTTATAATGTATTATAATACTCAATTGTTAAAATTTAATTAAATGGTTGTAAATAAAATAATATGTTGTCATGTATCTAATGATGTAATTATTATTTTTATACAGTTAAACTTGTTTTAAAATAAAATATTATAGAACTTTCGTTTTTTCGCTTATTGATCAAAATTTAATTAGTAACTTTTAGTATTTCAATAACATTTTCGAGTTTAGATTATTATTTTATAAAATATTAAAGAGATTATATAAAATGTAATAGAAGAAAGAGACACATACTTATTTTTAAAGTAAAAAAATATTAGAAACATTATAATTAAATTAGTTAATTAAATTTGATATTAGACTCTTTAAAAGTTGTTACTAGACTACTTAAATTTTGGACCTTTACATGTTTGTTACAATATTATCACTGCTTAAATAATACAACCGGTCTACTTAAACTAAAACAACATCGCCTATTAAAACTAAACCGGTGTCATATTTCGAAACTAAACTTTTTTTTTGAACAACATAATATAAATCTTAAATGGCCTCAGGTCCATGTGGTTATAGAGTAAAATAGGCAGGCTTTGGCTAGCATATTAGCCGGCCCATTTTATTCTCTGGGTACAAACGAAATACAGTAAAAGGAGAAAGTAGAAGATATAACGTTGATGTCCTATAGAACTCCGTAGAGGTTCATCGGTTTTGAAGTCGAGTTGATCGCTTTGACAAGCGAGAGAGAGAATCTGATCAAAGCCAGATATTGGTGATGCCGATGTTGTGTGCGTGGAGAGACCTTCCCGAATTGCTAGCCCTTTCGCCATGATAGCTGATGCGACCCTAGTTTGGAATTGGCATCCATCTGATGCAGCCATCGAAGAGAGAGATGAAGAGACGTCGAAGATCCAAGTAAGACCCGCATCTTGGGATTCCTTTTTCCAGGTAGCATCAGTATTGCATGACACTGTACCGAGAGGAATAGATGGGGGTCCTTCTGTGATCTGAGTGTTCTTCGGTATATTCGCTTTAGGATCTTGCACCTGTAGCCATTCTCTAGCTCCCGTCAGGGCTCTTAAAGCAGTGGCTTGTGCTGATGTTGGGCGCGATTCAAAGAGGAGCATGTTTCTTATAATCCAAATATTCCAGATCTTCCATGAAAGTAGATTGCCAGTGATACCAGACGGTGGGAGACAGGTATGATGCGTTTTCGATCACTGAGATGATCGAAGGTGATTCCGAAACTAAACTAAAATTAAACCTTCGGTCATTTAGAAGAAAATACAATACACGACTCTTCTTATACATTTCTTAACCACTGACTTTAATTGGACATCAAGTTAATATTGATGATCTTCTTTGCTTTTCTTCAAATCACTAATTGCAACATAACAAAATATAATTAATTTATATTTTGTCTATCTTTCGTCATACTAAATTATCATATGTTATATAAATATAAATTACAAAATATATGGAGTTACATAAAATACATATTTGACAATCATATACCATTATAACTTTATAAATAATTTTATAATGGCAGTTTTATATATTTAGTCATCTATAACATAGACCATGTTTATATGACTGTCGTAATACCATTATATTTACATGATAATATAATAATATAATTTTAATAATTTACCATTATATATTATTTATATTTTTAAAAAGATTTTTAATGTAGATAATATATTTATTGTTACACAGAAATATTCTATCTATACCAAGATTTTGGTAGGGAATATACCTATGCTAAAATAAAACTAATAAGTAAAATTGTGTATATCTTTTTAAAATAATTCATTTAAAATATATAATATTAAAAAGAAATCATTTTAAAAAAGTTGTTAAACCTATCTAAAAATAAATAAATCTATAATACTAATTTATAGTTTTAAATAAATAATATATATATAATTTTCTTTTATATATATATATATATATATATATATATAATAATTTCTTTTTTTTTTGGTTCACCACCTAATATTTATAGTGAGTTTTCGCTCTTCTTTACAGAGAGTTGTGCCGAAATTACCTTTCAGGCTCCATCCCGGCGGAATGGGCTTCAATGGCAGACCTCACTTTCATGTCAGCTCTCTGTCTTTCTGTTTGTTTATTTTCCAGCTCCGACAATTCCCTCTGTAGGATTCGCGAGTTAACTTTGACTTTGGACGCAGCTCGCTGTGCGCGAATAATTTGTCAGGCCCTTTACCATCTGGTTTACAAAACTTCAAGAACCTGACATTTCTGTACGTCTCATACATGTAGCCTCTAGGAGTGTGCCTTCTAATCATTAGTCTAATACTACATTAACGTGATGCTATTTTTTCAGAGGGGTTGAAGCCAACCAATTCTCTGGTCCAATTCCTGATTGGCTTGGTAACTTGACCAACCTAACAGGATTGTAAGATTCTCTTTGCATCTTATTAACCATTGTCCAAAAACCACCAGAATCTTTGATTTTATTGAAATAGTTAAGTATTTAGCTAAAATATAATCTGAAACCTCTGTTTTGCAGGGAACTCGCATCCAATCAATTTACAGGAAGCCTTCCTATCACTCTCGCTAGACTGATAAAGCTTGAGAAAATGTAAGTTTCGAAAAATATTGTTTTGTTGGCACCTAAATTGAACTGTAACCTCTTAATTGGAGCTTTTGTGTTGAGAATGAGAATGTTTCCTTGACCCGCAAGGAAGTGAACTAGTTGTTTATTTACACTATGCAGTAGGTTATGTGACAATAACTTCAGTGGCATCATCCCAGAATATATTGGCAGCTGGTCTGGGCTTCAAAGGCTGTAAGCTTGTCCATCATTACTAATTATAATTTCTCTTATTTTTTGTGTGTTTAATGTCATCTAATTTGTGTCGATTATGATCAACAGAGATCTACATGCAAGTGGACTGAAAGGACCTATTCCTGACGCGGTGGCCCGCCTCGAAAATCTTACCCACCTGTGGGTATTAACTACTTTTAGTTAATTGATCAGCAAAAGGTCCATTGAAATGAATATACTGACCTTTCATGTCCATTTTTCAGGAGCATTAGTGATACGACTGGGATACACTCCTTTCCAAATATATCTAGCGAAGTCATCAAAACCCTGTATGTGTTTTCCAATGAAGCTTTGGTTTATCTGAGAATGTCAAACTAATGTCTCCGTCCCTGTTTCAGGATTTTGAGGAATGTGAGTCTGTCTGGTTCAATTCCTTCTTCCATCTGGAGCAAGATGGATTTGGAAACTCTGTAAGTTTATATGCTTAAAGTTACTGGACTAAATCAGTTCTAGCTGTACATAAGCACATCAATAAATATCATAGAGAGAAAATAAGGTAACTTTTTGAGATTGATATGCAAGTATGACAAGTCACCAACTACGATTTGACATTGTGGTTAAAATTTTGGATTATGTAGTAGAGATCTTAGAGGTCACATGTTTAAGTCTCGCTAGGAAAGGTCTACTTTCATTGGAAAGTAGACTTAAATGTGTATGGTCGGGATCTTCTCCTACGACTATTCTGGTCTTCGGACATATAACCTCTCTCCTCTCGTCATAAAAAAAAGTATGACAAGATCTGATGTATTTAAACCTTTGCATGTATGAGATATTGAGATGGTCTATTTAAGAATTGTTGCGAAATCTGCAAATTTATATATTGAAAAGTGAAAACACAAACATCCATCCAGAATTTATTGTTTATTTTGTACACGTTGTTTGCGGCAGTGACTTATCGTTTAACAACTTGACTGGTGAAGTAAATGGAGATAAGGCACCAGATCATACGTAAGTGCTACAAGATGACATTGAGAATGCTAAAGAGCTGGGAACCTTATTCTAATGTATCTTCTTGGACATGTTCTTTCAGCTATTTGACTGGAAATAGGCTCTCAGGGGACTTTGAATCTAGTGGTCTTTCAATAGCCGGTCTAATATGTACGTTTAATCTTTCCGTTGTCTATGACCTGAGCTATTTTTTTTCGTCATGTCAGTTAATCTTTTTGGTGGTTTCTTCATAGCGATCTCTCTTACAACAATTTCTCATGGTCATCTAGCTGCCGCGAAAATCCGTACAACCTTCTTTCTCTCTATTTTCCTAACCTGCTATCTTATTGTTAATAACCTGCTCATGTTGAAGTTTTTTATTCACTATATGTAAACTAGTAACATTAATACATACCGGAGTTCCTATGTGAAGAACAACTTGTAAGTGCACTCTTCTGTTTTTATATTGCATCAAAAACTTGGAAATCTCTTAGTTTCAAATAAGCAAAAGTAATAATCATATCGTATGAATATTTTGTGCCGATGTGATGCCTAACAATTTTGGTGCAGAACTGGGCTTCTTCCATGTACTGCTCCAATCAAATGCACAAACTGTGAGTACACATTATATGAGCTGTCTTAACTTATCTCTCTGGTCCGTTTTCCCTGTTAATTCTCTCTTTCTGTTGGTCGTTATGGATTGTAGATCAGGGGTTTCTACATATAAATTGTGGTGGAGAGCTAGTTATTACAAACTCTTCATATAAAGTTGGCTACAAAATTACATATGAAGCTGATAACAACATTACCAAAGCCTCAACAAATCTGCGCTTCAAAAACTGGGGAATCAGTAACACTGGTAACTTTGTGGATGATAAAACTGAAGAGGACGCATACACCGTTTCAACTAATTTGGCAGTACCTGGAGATTCTCATGGTCTTTATAAGACCGCACGTCGATCTGCTCTCTCTCTTGTTTATTATGCATTTTGCTTGGAAAATGGAGACTACAATGTGAGCCTCCATTTTGTGGAGATTCAGTTTTCAGACGAAGAACCACCATTCAAGCGTGAGGGAAGACGCATATTTGACGTCTATGTTCAGGTAAAGCGTTGGTGTTCTTTATTTCCTATTCTCAGAATGGAAGATTGACGTTCATTTCATATTTCCTCCCTCTCTTGTTAGGGGAAACTGGTCTTGAGTGATTTTAACATCAAAGAGGAGGCTAAAGGGGCTCTGAAGCCTGTTATCAGAGAACTGAAAGCTAATGTGACCGATCATATGTTAGAGATTCAGTTGTATTGGGCAGGGAAAGGGACAACCCTCATACCCGAAAGAGGAAACTATGGTCCTCTTATCTCTGCAATCTCCTTATGTCACAGTAAATAACACTTCTCTCTCTCTGTTCCTCGAAAACCACCTTATTTGATTATCTTAAGTCGCTGTTTCAGCAACATAACTCTCGTATGGTTTCAAAGATTTCTTTACAAAGAGTTGTTTCACTCTCAAACTGCCATAACTTGAGAAGATTACGCTTTTATAAATGTTTTTTTTTCTTTCATGTTATTGGCACCTAATGATAATATTCATCTTTCAAAATTTCAGGTCAGGAGCCCCGATGTGGAGGTTTTTAGACAAAAAAAAAATACCTACTTTATTAAACATATCTTTCTCTGTATTGGTTTTTATAATTTACACCTACTGTATCATTTGTAGCGGAGAAAATCAAACATCACATTAGTTCTCCCATCATTTTCGGGGCAACGGGTGCCTTGGTAACAATTTTTCTCTTGGCTTTGGGAATATATGCTCGGAGAAGATGCAGAGAAGACAATAACACAAGAGAACGTGGTATGAATTCATTTGTGGTATATAACTAATTCATTTTTAGCATTACTAATTATTTTTTACTTGGTCACAATAGAACTGAGAGCCCAGGGTTTGCAAACTGTTTGCTTTACATGGGGGCAACTGCAAGCTGCAACAAACAATTTTGATCAAGCCAACAAACTTGGAGAAGGAGGTTTCGGATCCGTATTCAAAGTATATATTAAAACATAGATGCCAAGATCTTCTCAATGTTTATTCAAGATATGGTTTGCTTCTTGTTTTGAATGTGACTGAAACTTAATGCAGGGAGAGCTGTCAGATGGAACAATCATAGCAGTGAAGCAGCTTTCTTCCAAGTCATGCCAAGGAAACCGCGAGTTTGTGAATGAGATTGGCATGATCTCAGGTCTGAATCATCCAAATCTTGTCAAGCTTTATGGATGCTGTGTCGAAAAAGATCAACTTCTGCTCGTGTATGAGTACATGGAAAACAACTCCCTTGCTCTTGCTTTGTCTGGTAATACATCAAAAGGCATTCAGCTTTCCTTTACATCTTGATTCTAATTCAGGTGTATATATGTTATCACATGTCAAGTAGTATCATTTCCAGGAAAGAGCTCAACGAAGTTAGAATGGGCAATGAGACAGAAAATATGTGTAGGAATCGCAAGAGGGCTTGCATTCCTCCATGAAGGATCTGCAGTCAGGATGGTTCACCGTGACATAAAAACAACAAATGTGCTTCTAGACGCTGACCTGAATGCAAAGATATCTGACTTTGGATTGGCCAGGCTCCACGAAGAAGAACACAGTCACATTAGCACCAAGATTGCAGGAACCATGTAAGTAGTATATTATAAAACAAAAACTTCACAGTGTGTCCAAAGAAATATAGCTCAAGTCTTGGTTCTTGTTACAATGCAGCGGATACATGGCTCCAGAGTATGCATTATGGGGTCAACTAACAGAGAAAGCGGACGTGTATAGCTTCGGGGTTGTGGCCATGGAGATTGTTAGTGGCAAGAATAATACTAAACACAAGGGAAGTGCTGAACACGTCTCCCTTATCAATTGGGTAACTGTAGAGATTGTTTTTCATTTGATATATACAGATTTTACCTTCTTTCTTTTTTACATTTATTTAAACCACTTTTACATCTGAGCCTCAGGCATTGGCGCTGCAACAGACAGGGGACATAATGGATATTGTAGATCCAGTTCTTGAAGGTGACTTCAACAGCAAGGAAGTAGTAAGGATGATCAAAGTTTCTCTGGTTTGCACACATGCATCTCCTTCTTTAAGGCCTACGATGTCAGAAGCTGTACAAATGCTCGAAGGCGAGATTGAAGTAACACAAGTTATGTCAGATCATGGTTTATATGGACATAACTGGAGCATCTCAAAGATGAGGGACGCTGATACACATGGAAGCTCGAGCACATCTGGTGTGACCGATCAAACAGCATCGACAATGAAGTCCTCTGTTTCCGGTAGTGATCTCTACCCATTGTACCCCGAATCTGTGATTCTAAACTCCACAGTGGAACTACCTTCCTCGTCGGTGTGATATCAAAAGATGTGCACGAGTCCTTATATCTCTTAAGCCCTGTGAAGTAGTCTTATAGTTAGCTTACCACATAGTCATATCATTAAATTTGTGTGAAATCTTATTACTAAGTTAATTTACATTGATCGAAAACCACATCTCTATAAATGTTTGTCAAACTCGAAGTATATATTATATATAGTGGTTGTTGAATAAAACTCTCTTTCCTAAAACTTTCCTAACGCTACACAAAATTGAAAATCTTTTACTTTCTTCCTTTTTATATAAGAACCTTCATAATATTTTCTAAAAGATACTTTTGGAGCTATAACACACATAAAAGGGATAAAAGAAATGGGTCATTCATGAACCTATACCTGTTCATCGCTGCCAACTTGTACAATAATTCATATATTAATAATTAGCTTTGGTCTTATATGTATCGCGACTTTCTACTAGCGACGACCAAGAAGACCTATATAAGTAGATAATAATATCCTTTCACTGTTACACTTATTTAGTTAAACAAGTCCACAAATTTTGAATCGATAATGTGGACTGTCTCCTCGGCTCTCGTTCTGTTCTTCACCATCATCACAAGCTTCTTCTCCACTCTAACAACATCCGCTTCACCAGCTCTCCATCCAGATGAATGTACTCAATGAAAATCTTGGTCCTTATAATATCAAAGGTCAGTATCCATAACTTTTTTCGTATATAATTTCTATAATTTTTGCAGTGAAAGCGCTTGGGGAGATAGCTTCTACACTTGGAATCAAGAGACTGAACCTAAGTGATGGAGATCCTTGTCTTTTAAAAACTCTAAAAATTGGTCTTGTTTCTAATTCGGATTCGGATATGGAAAATATCGTTGCTTGTGATTGTAGTTTCAACAACAACATGACATGTCATATTATAGAACTGTGAGTGTGAATCTCTTATCTTCAATTATCAAATCTTTATTTTCTGATGATCTTTATTTTTTTTGAGAAATCACAGAAAACTCAAGTCCTTAAGTCTTTCAGGGAAACTCCCGCCTGAGTTGGCCAAACTTCAGCATCTCCAGAAGATGTGAGTTTGGAATTTATGATTAGTTGTTTGTTTAGCAAACCTTGGTTCATAATCTATTTAGTCATTTGTGATTGCAACAAAAGTGATTTCGTTGATAAATAAAATTAAAATCTATTAAATTTTTATCATTCATATGATACCACATTACAAAAGTACAAGCTCTTACCTAGTATCCATAATGGCTTTTAAGTTAACCGGAAATATGAGGATTCATTCAAAACAGAATAAACAGAGATTCGAACTTCTTTAGTCTGGGAATCTCCCATGTTCACATTGTATAGTGAGTTTCTGCTCTTTCTTGCAGAAACTTGTGCCGAAACTACCTTTCTGGCTCAATCCCAATGGAGTGGGCTTCATTGCCAAACCTCACTTACATGTCAGCTCTCTCTTTCTATCTCTCCCCCCCCCCTTTGTAAACTTGTAATCTTCATTATCTGGTAGGTAATTTTTGGCTTTCTTGCAGGTCGTTCTGCGCGAATCGTTTGTCTGGGCCATTACCACCTGGTTTACAAAACTTCAAGAGTCTACAATTCCTGTACGTCTCATACCTGTAGCCTCTAGGGGTATGCCTTCTAATCACTAGTCTAATATTTACTTTATTGTAATGAATTTTTCAGAGGGGTTGAAGCCAACCAGTTCTCTGGTCCTATTCCTGATGAGCTTGGTAACATGATCAACCTAACAGGATTGTATGATTCTCTTTGCATCTTAACTATCTTCCAAAAAAAAAAAACAAGAATCATTGCTTCTATTGAAATAGTTTAAGCATTTAGATATAATCTCTTCTTAAAACTGGGTTTGGCAGGGAACTTGCGTCCAATCATTTTACAGGAAGCCTTCCTAGCTCTCTTGCTAGACTGGTAAATCTTGATAAATTGTAAGTTATTGCTCAACTTAGCAACTAGAGTTTTCAAAAAGCGTTGTTTGCCTTTTTAGTGGGAAAAGCTCTTCTTTATTTATGCTTGAATGTGAGTAAATTTGTGAATCTCCTCAGGGGTGCATTAGGTTTGAAAAAATGTTCTTATATTGGCACCTAGCTTGAATTGTAACCTCTTGGTTATAGCTTTGCTTTGAGAATTTTTCCTTGACCCGCAAGGAAGTAAACTAGCTTTTTGTCTACACTATGCAGTAGGATAAGTGAAAATAACTTCAGTGGCACCATCCCAGAATATATTGGCAACTGGTCTCGGCTTCAAAGACTGTAAGCATTTTCATCATCACTAACTGTAATTTCTTTTACAGTGTGTATGTTTAATATCATCTAAGTTTGGTCGAATATGATCTGCAGAGATTTACAAGCAAGTGGACTGACAGGACCTTTTCCTGACGCAGTGGCCCGCCTAGAAAATCTAACTTACCTGTAATTAACTACCTCAGGCTAATTGATCAGCAAATGACAACTGAAATGAATATACTGACTTCTAATATTCATTTTCAGGTTTATTAGTGATATGACCGGGATAAACTCCTTTCCTAATATATCTAGCCAAACCATCAAAGACCTGTATGTGTATTTTCAATGAAGCATGATTGTATTTGAGGATATCAAACTAAAAACTCCGTCCCTGTTTCAGGATGTTGAGGAATGTGAGTATGTCTGGTCAAATTCCTTCTTACATCTGGAGTAAACCGGACTTGAGATCTCTGTAAGTTTGTTGTGGTGAAATCTGGAAAAGACTTATGCAGAATTACTCAAAGATATTCATACCTTATGTTGTTTGCTGCAGTGATTTATCATTTAACAAGTTGACGGGTGAAGTTCTGGGAATAAACTTAGCTCCAAAATTTACGTAAGACGCATATAATGTTAAGATATATAACAAAGAACCACACACGGATGATTTATAGTTTGATGTGTGTTACAGCTACTTGACTGGCAATATGCTTTCCGGGGAAATTAAATCTGGTGTTTACCTCAACAGCAGGTCAAATATGTACGTTTTAGCCTTTCCCTTGTCTGTATGGCTTGAGAAATATTTCGTCATGTAAACTAATCTTGTAGTTGGTTTTCTACAGTGATCTATCTTATAACAATTTCTCATGGCCGTCTAGCTGCCAAGAAAGGAGGTACATACATACATATTTGTTGATAAAATGCTCATATTGAAGTTGATGTTCTCAATTTGTATTGGATCAGTAACATTAATACATACCGGAGCTCATCCTTAAAGAACACTTTGTAAGTTCACTCTTCTGCGTTATCTTCTGCAACAAGAATGCCTAAAACATTGTAGAAATCTTTTGCAAGTTTTCTTCTGATCAGATGCCTAAATACTATGATCATTTTTTTCATACAGAACTGGTCTTCTTCCATGCGCTGGTCCAATCACTTGCAAGCACTGTAAGCACATCCTGAGAATTTGACCCACTCTCTTTTGTTAATTCAATTTTTCTATTGATGGTGATAATCGTTGTTGATTGTAGATAAGCGATCACTACATATAAACTGTGGTGGGGAAACTGTGACTGTTACAAACTCTATTGGTAAAATCACTTATCAAGCTGATAACAGTGATAAGGTCAAAGCCGCTACAAATGAGCACTTCAAGAACTGGGGAATTAGTAACACTGGTGACTTTATGGATGATAGTAGTGATGAAGATACATACATCATTTCAACTAGTTCGAGACTACCTGGAGATTCTCCTGATCTTTATAAGACTGCACGTCGATCTGCCCTCTCTCTTGTTTATTACTCTTTTTGCTTGGAAAATGGAGAATATAATTTGAAACTCCATTTTATGGAGATTCAGTTTTCAGATCAAGAACTATATAGTCGTCTAGGTAGACGCATATTTGATGTCTATGTTCAGGTATAGCATCATTGTTTACTAAGTTGCTTAGAAGATTGAAGTTCATTTTCTTTTGTCATTTTTCTTTTCTTATAGGGAAAATTGTTCTTGAGGGATTTTAACATCAGAAAGGAGGCTAATGGGACTCTGAAGTCTATTGTGAAAGAACTGAAAGCTGTTAATGTGACTGATCATAAGTTAGAGATTTGGTTGTATTGGGCGGGTAAAGGCACAACACTCATCCCCAAAAGAGGAAACTATGGTCCTCTTATCTCTGCTATCTCCTTGTGTCACAGTAAGTAACACTCCTCTGCTTGAAAAAAACTTAAGAATATTTTTGTTACTCCTTGTTACCTATAAATAAATATTCATGTTTAAAAATTTCAGGCATGGAGCAACATTGTGGAGGTCTCAAAAGATAAATAAATACTCTGTTACAAATTTTTTTCTCTAGATGGGTGTATATATTAACACTTTTAGGGTCTCATTTGCAGTGGAGAAAACCAAACATCACATCAGTTATGCACTAATTTTTGGGATAACGGGTCCCTTGATAGCAATTTTTCTCTTGGCTTTGGGATTCTATGCTCAGAGAAAATGCAGACGGGACAAGAAAAAAAGAGAAAGAGGTATCAAAGCTCACAAAGAATATGAATCCGTTACTCATATTTTCTCATAGTATTATTACTTATGATTTTCTACTTGGCACCTGATCACATTATATAGACCTGAGAGCACAGGGTCTGCAAACTGTTTGCTTTACATGGAGGCAACTGCAAGCTGCAACAAACAATTTTGATGAAGCCAACAAACTTGGAGAAGGAGGTTTCGGATCCGTATTCAAAGTATACTAAAAAACAGATACAAGTTCTTCTCAAGTACGGCTACTTTCTTTTGGTTTCTGATATGAGAAGCATAATGCAGGGAGAGCTAACAGATGGAACTATCATAGCAGTGAAGAAGCTTTCTTCCAAGTCATGCCAAGGAAACCGTGAGTTTGTGAATGAGATAGGAATGATCTCAGGTCTGAATCATCCAAACCTTGTCAAGCTTTACGGATGCTGTGTCGAAAAGGATCAACTGCTGCTCGTGTATGAGTACATGGAGAACAACTCCCTTGCTCTTGCTTTGTCTGGTAAATCAAAGTCATTCAGATTTTTCTTTACGTTTTGAGTTTATTCCAACTGGACATATCATGTAAAGCAACATCATGTCTCTTCCATTTCCAGGAAATAGCTCCTTGAAACTGGACTGGGCAGCAAGAAAGAAAATATGTACGGGAACCGCAAGAGGGCTTGATTTTCTCCATGAAGGAGCTGCGATCAGAATGATTCACCGTGACATAAAGACTCCCAATGTGCTTCTAGATGCCGACCTTAATGCAAAGATATCTGACTTTGGATTGGCTAGGCTCCATGAAGAAGAACACACTCACATTAGCACCAAAGTTGCAGGAACCATGTAAGTAGTATTGTATAAACACACCATGGCAAAAAAAAATTAATGTAGTTTTCTACATGTCTGAAAACATGAAAATTCATCTTTATGAAACGGATGTAGTATAACTGTTTACAATACTACCATGTAAGTAGTATTGTATAAACACAACATGGCAGAAAAATTTAATGTAGTTTTCTTAATATGTCTGAAAACATAAAAATTCATCTTTATGAAATGGATGTAGTATATAACAGTCTGTTTGCAAGGTCTGAGGATGACTTCATTTCTCTTATGGTGTAGCGGATATATGGCTCCAGAATATGCTTTAATGGGTCATTTGACCGAGAAAGCAGATGTGTACAGCTTTGGGGTTGTGGCAATGGAGATTGTTAGTGGGAAAAGTAATACAACACAAAAGGGAAGCGATGACAACGCCCCACTTATTAAATGGGTAATGTGGAGCTTTCTGCTCTCTCTTTTGCATTTCTATTGTCCTCAGTTCTATAGTTTAACCTATGACTCTTTTGACAATTAAGTTTATATCCATCTCAGGCCATGACACTGCAACAAAAAGGGGACATAATGGAGATAGTAGATCCGAAGCTCGAAGGTGAGTTCAACAGCCTAGAAGCAGAGAGGATGATCAGAGTTGCTCTTGTTTGCACAAATGCAAATCCCTCTTCACGTCCACTGATGTCAGAGGCAGTGAAAATGCTGGAGGGAGAGATGGAAATACCACAGATTCTGTCAGGTCCTGCCGTGTATGGACATGATTTGAACTTTTCAAAGCTGATGGAGATGCAAGAGTCAACCTCGATGTCTGGTTATGGACTGTCCCCATTTAATCAAGGATCAGCCACCTCAAACTCCACAGCAGAGTTTTCTTCCTAGTCATTGTAATATGTAAGGTTTAGTTGCGAGAAAGCAGACGTGTATAGTATAGAAGTGGTGTGTTATACATATACAATGAGAATGTACAAGTATATATACAGAGTACGCAGAGAGATCTAGGTCTAGGTAATAATAGAACATTCCATAAGTGTATGACACAGAAGATACTAGAGAGATATCTTCGGGATACTAATGTATCCTTGACATATAGCTTCGGGGTTGTGGCAATGGAAATTGTTGACAGCAAAGAAGCAGTAAGGATGATCAAAGTTGCTCTCGCTTGCACAATCTCATCTCCATCCTTAAGACCAACCATGTCAGAAGCTGTACAAATGCTCGAAGGAGATATTGAAGTAACACAAGTTATGTCAGATCATGGTATATATGGACATAACTGGAGCATCTTAAAGCTGAGGGACGCTGATACCCAAGGAAGCTCGAGTACATCTGGTGTGACCGATCAAACAGCATCTACAATGAAGTCCTCTGTTTCCAGTAGTGATCTCTACCCATTGTACCCCGAATCCGTGATCCTAAACTCCACAGTGGAGTTAGCCTCCTCGTCGGTTTCATATCAAAAGATGTGCACGAGTCCTTGTCTCTTCTGGTCTGTGAAGTTATCGTATAGTTAGCTACATAGTCATATCATTGAAGTAGTCTGAAATCTTATTACTAGGTTAATTTACATAGATCCCAAAACACATCTCTATAATATTCGTTAAACTCGAATTATATATTATCTATTGCTTTTTGAATTTAACTATCTTTCCTATAACTCTCAAAATAATTTACATATTCGAACGCTACACAAAATTGAAAATATCCCATAGACTATATTTGAGAAGTAATTTGTACATGTGTCATCACTATAATTATTCTCAACAAAAAATGATGACATGGCTTAAAAGAAATATGACATGGCATTGATCTAATTGTGACATGTAAAAGTTTATATATTAAAATTTATATTTTTGTTAAGATTTTTTAAATATGGTAACTATTGTTTTCTATATACGGATTCATATTTTTGAAAAAGTTTCGTAAATAGTAATAATAATAAATTTTATATTAAAAAATATTTTTTTTCTACAAGTATCCATTTTGGTAAGATTTTAGAAATATGGTAATACTAATAACTTTTCTATATCTATTAAAATAATATAATTATATATATAAATAATAATTAAGAATTTAATTTTTCATCATTTTATGAATTATATTTTTATTATCAAAATAAGTGTAGTTATAGTTATATATTTATTAACTTATATATGTTATTTATATTAATGTATATATTTATTAGAACTAATTTAAAATAAAAGTTAACTGAATAAAATATAATATGAATAAAATTACTCTATAAATTTTTAATTATTATTATTACAATTTAAATAAAATAAATTAAAAGATTAAAGTAAACTTGAATAAATCAAACTAAAAAAATTACATTATGGTTTTAATTTTTAACTAATAAAATTTAAATTTAAATACTGAAAATTTGTTTATATAAAAGTATTTTAAAAATTTTTATATCTGCGCATGGCGTAGGAAAACTCCTAGTTTTACTTTATTTCTTTTACAGAAAAAAACTATTTAGTTTCATTCTTTTTTTTTTGAAACACTTTTTTTTTTGAAACTCAAACTATTTAGTTTCATTCATAATATTTTTTAAATGATACTTTTGGAACTATAAACACAAAGGAAAAGTGAAATGAGTCATTCATGAACCTATTCATCGCTGCAACTTGTACAATAATTAAAGAGAAAAACTTGTCCAATACTTCAGTAATAATTAGCTTTGGCATATATGTATCGCGACTTTCTACTAGCGACGACCAAGAAGACCCATATAAGTAAGTAGATAGTATCCAACAGTTTTTACAGTTACATTTATTTAGTTAAACAAGTCCACGAATTTTGAATCGAAATGTGGGTCGTCTTCTCGGCTTTCCTTATGTTCTTCATCATCATCCAAAGCTTCTTTGCGACCCTAACAACATCCGGTTCACCAGCTCTCCATCCAGATGAATGTATTAAATCCAAATCTTGATTCTTATAATATCAAACGTCAGTATCCATCATTTTTTCATATATAAACTCGAGAATTTGTGCAGTGCATGCGCTTGGGGAGATAGCTACTACACTTGGAATCAAGAGACTGAACCTAAGTGATGGAGATCCTTGCCTTTTAAAAACTCTAAACCTTGGTGTAGTTTCGACTTTCGATATGCCGCCTGTCAACAACATTGTTTGTGATTGTAGCTTCAATAATAACATGACATGTCATATTACAGAAATGTGAGTGTTAATATTTTGTCTTCTCTTATCAAATTTTTATTCCTTTTTTTTTCTTTTTGGTTTAAATGTTAAATAACTTTTTTCCTTCTTTTCAAATGATTTTTTTTTGGTGAGCAATCACAGATATCTCAAATCCACAAGTCTCCCAGGGAAACTTCCGCCTCAGTTGGCCAAGCTTCGATATCTCCAGAAGATGTGAGTTCGGAATTTATTTCCAGAGTTGATTATTAGTCGTTAGTTGGGGCCCGTTAGTAGTTGGTTTTGCACTCATGGCTCGTAATATTCTTGATTTTGAAATCCCAAAATTTGAATTTTTTTAATTTATTAAATTCTATATTTTATTACTGAGTTTTCAAACATGTTGAGATGCATACCTAAGTTACATTTAGAATATTTATAACATATTTTCTGTGATATTATATATGTAGACAAAAAATTATATTAGCATTGAATATTTATAACATATTTTCTGTGATATCATATATGTAGAAAAAAAAATATATTAGCATTATTTTTTAAATTGTTTTTTTCTAAAGTTTCCACGGACATAAATTGGAGATTCATAAGAAAATTAATTAAATATATTAGAATACCCTAAATCCTTGTTTGTAATCATATTTATGTTTAATATTAATTTAATTTGATAAAATATTTTTTTAATAAATAAAATACATAATTAAACATAACATTTATCGATAGGTCATGTTCCTCTTTTAATAGAATACTAGATCTTGATCTTTGCGGTCAATTTTATGTACATATGTTTATTTATTTTAGATCATTAGTAGTATACATTTTTAATGTTAATAATATATTTAAATGTTTATGTAACTATTTCAAATACAATAATTTTATAGTTTATATGTTGTAATTAATCAATTGGTAAACTCTCATATTATATTTGCACTTACTTATTGAAAAAATTAATATTGCATGAAATAACATTTAAAATTTATTTTGTACTAAATATATGCTTAATTCTGAGCCGCTGACCTTCAAAGCTGAATTTAAAAAAAAAAAATATTTTCTACATTTGCTCATTTTAGATAATATATTATTATATATACAAAAGTACAAGATATTTCAATTTTATATACGTATTATATAGTTTGTGAATGTTAAGTCAGTATGTCATCATATTATTTTTTTAGCATAAATACTTTATATTTATGAAATGAAATTTATAAATTTATCAATTTAATACAATTTTATCATATTTAGTTCAATATAATAATTTTAACATGAATTATTATTATTATAAAATAGATAAAAATAAGATAGATTTTTATTTTCATTTATAAAGGATAACTTAATACATATTAATGCATAATAATAGTTCATTGCTAATTACAAAATTAGTTTAAATATTTACAAAAACTTTTTGAAAATTAAAAAATTGTTAAAATATTTCTCAATAGATTTCTTAGAATTTTTAATATATATATATATCATGACTAAAGTAGTTGTAAATATTTTATATTATTCGTTTTAATGAAATACATGTTATTTTTAATACAAGTATTGTAGAGTTTGCTAATGTTAATCCATGTTACCAACATATTAGCTCAATGTAATAATTTCTCTTAATATGGCTGATTATGATTATATAATTGATAAAAATAGTATATAATTTTTTTTTTGTCATTTTATACAATAAATTAATGTCTAATAATATTTTAAAACTAATTATGATTTTAAATATTTTAAACATATTTGTTAGATTATATATATATAATAAAAGATATCAAAAGATATCTATCTTATTAAACAGAAGTACACATATAGAAATACCTTTAATTTTCAAATTTAATTATACTTTCATGCCACTGATAATTAAATTGAGTTTCCTATTTAAATATTTGTCTTTTTCAGTTAGATTAATGTGTTTCTTTTCTCTTTCCTATTTTAATGATTGTCTTTTTCAGTTAAATTAATGTGTTTTTTTTTTCTTTCATATTTTAATGTTTGTCTTTTTAGTTAGATTAAAGTATTTATTTTATTTTTCAACAATTAATGATATTTTAATGTTGTCTTTTTGTCAATTTAAAGTTGTCTAAACTATTTAAAAAAATAAAAAATAGTCAAAAGTAAACATATAAAGTAGATAAACAATAATCAAACACCAAAAATATTTAAAATATATATTTATTCTCCATCCAAATATTGAAGTTCAACCTGTTTTTTAATTTTTAATTTAGATATTTTGGCTTACATTACTCAAATTTATATGTTTTGAGAAATTTAAAGTATATATAAATTTTGAAAATTTTAAAATAATTCAAACGGGTTATCTGTATCCGAACCGAACCCGTAAATACTCGAATCAAACTGAAACCAAAATTTATAAATATTTGAATGTTGCTGAAATCCTTAAACTCGAGAATCTCAAACCCAATAGATTTTAACCGAACATTGAGTATCCAAATACAGATTCCTAACGTAGTCAATGTAAAATGATCAAGTATTACAAATATATCATTTAGTATAAATAAATAAAAACTAAAATTGAAATTAATATCCGTGCGGTCGCACGGGTCGAGATCTAGTTATGATTAAAATAGTTCAAAGATTCTATATATTATTAGTTTTAATAAATATATTTAATAAAAAATTAAAAAAATAATTCAAAATAAAAAATCACACTCGAAAGAAGTTATGATTTCTATTATTCAAATTAAAAAATCACATTTGAAAGAAGTTATGACTTCTATTTTAATAGATAAGATAAGTTTTTATTTCATCAAAAACGTTAGGCCAAATGAATATTGGCATCTTATTGGTGTACATGGATCTAAGACACCTCCAAAATTAACACTAACTTCTTCAGTCCCAGAATCTCCTTAAGTTGGACACTGAAGACTCATGTGTTAAATTAGTCTTTTTAAGAAACCTCATGAGAGCGAGTCTCCCATGCGAACATGAACATCTTATAGTGACTTTTTGCTCTTCTTTGCAGAGACTTGTGCCGAAACTACCTTTCGGGCTCAATCCCCATGGAGTGGGCTTCAATGCCACACCTCACTTTCATGTCAGCTCTCTCGCTCTCTCTCTCACTTTGTTTCTTTTCGAGCTCTGAAAATTTCCTCTTCATGATCAGCAAGTTAACTTTGACTTTCCACACAGCTCCCTCTGCGCAAATAACTTGTCTGGCCCTTTACCACCTGGTTTACAATACTTCAAGAACCTGACATTTCTGTAAGTCTCATACATGTAGCCTCTAGGAGTGTGACTTATAATCATTAGTCTATGTTACATTAATGTGATGAACTTTTCAGAGGGGTCGAAGCCAACCAGTTCTCTGGTCACATTCCTGATGAGTTTGGTAACTTGACATCCCTAACAGGATTGTAAGATTCTCTTTGGCACTTAACCATTGTCCAAAACCACAAGAATCTTTGGTTTTATTGAAATAGTTAAGTATTTAACTATAATCTCTTGTGAAAACTGAGGTTTGCAGGGAACTTGCGTCCAATCAATTTACAGGAAGCCTTCCTAGCTCTCTGGCTAGATTGGTAAACCTTGAGCAATTGTAAGTTATTTCTCAACTTAGCAACTAGAGTTTTCAAAAAGCCTTTCTGCCTTTTTAGCTGGAAATGCTCTTCTTTAATTATGCTTGGATGTGAGTAAATATGTGAAGCTCCTCAGTGAATGTATTTGATTTGAAACTTTGAAAAAAAAAATTCTGTGACCCGCATGGAAGTGAATAAGCTGTTTGTTTACACTATGCAGTAGGATAAGTGACAATAACTTCAGTGGCGTCATCCCAGAATATATTGGCAAATGGTCTAGGCTTCGAAGGCTGTAAGCTTTTTCCTCATTAAGAACTGTAATTTCTTTTACTGTTTGTGTTTCAATATAAGTTGTGTCGAATGTGTTCAACAGAGATCTTCAAGCAAGTGGACTGAAAGGACCTATTCCTGACGCAGTAGCCCGCCTAGAAAATATTACCGACCTGTAATAAACTACTTCAAACTAATTGATCAGCCAAGGGACCATTGAAATGAATATACTGACCTCTAATATTCATTTTCAGGATTATTAGTGATATGACCGGGATAAACTTCTTTCCTAATATATCTAGCCAAGTCATCGAAAACTTGTATGTGTTTTTTCCAATGAAGCTTGATTTTATTTGAGGATATGAAACTAAAGCTAGTCTTCGTCCCTGTTTCAGGATGTTGAGGAATGTGAGTATGTCTGGTCAAATTCCTACTTACATCTGGAGTAAACCGGTCTTGAGATCTCTGTAAGTTTGTTATGGTGAAATCTGAAAAAAGACATGCAGAATTTACTCAAAGATTTGCGTACCTTATGTTGTTTGCTGCAGTGATTTATCGTTTAACAAGTTGAGCGGTGAAGTTCTTGGCATAAACTTAGTACCAAAATTTACGTAAGACACAGATATTATTATAACAAAGAATCACACACGGACGATTTATAGTTTTGATGTGTTCTTACAGCTACTTGACTAGCAATATGCTTTCCGGGGAAATTAAATTTGGTGTTTACCTCAACAGCAAATCAAATATGTACGTTTCAGCCTTTCGCTTGTTTAATCTATATGGCTTGAGAAATCTTTCTTCAAGTAAACTAATCTTCTAGTTGGTTTTATACAGTGACCTTTCTTATAACAATTTCTCATGGCCGTCTAGCTGCCAAGAAAGGAGGTACATACATAAATATGTGTACCTATTTGTTAATGAAATGCTCATATTGAAGTTTATGCTCTCACTTTGTATTGAATCAGTAACATTAATACATACCGGAGCTCATATTTAAAGAACACTTTGTAAGTTCACTCTTCTGCAATGAAAAAACCTTAGTAAAAAATTTCTGCTGATTAGATTCCTAAATACTATGATCGTTTTGTCATACAGAACCGGGATTCTTCCATGCGCTGGTCCAGTCACCTGCAAGAAATGTAAACACATATTGAGCCGTTCTAACTTGTCTCTAACATGCTTTAGAGAATTTGATGCATTCACTTTTGTTAATTCCCTTTTCCTATTGATGGTGTAGATCGGAGATCACTACATATAAATTGTGGTGGGGAAACTGTAACTGTCACAAACTCTTTGGGTAAAATCACTTATCAAGCCGATAACAGTGAGGTCAAAGCTGCTACAAATATGCACTTCAAGAACTGGGGAATTAGTAATACTGGTGATTTTATGGATGATGGAGAGGAAAATGACAAATACATCATGTCAACTAATAAAACACTACCTGGAGATTCTCCTGATCTTTATAAGACTGCACGTCGATCTGCTCTCTCTCTTGTTTATTATGCGTTTTGCTTGGAAAATGGAGAATATGATCTGAAACTCCATTTTATGGAGATTCAGTTTTCAGATCAAGAACTATATAGTCGTCTAGCTGGACGCATATTTGATGTCTATGTTCAGGTATAGCGTTATTGTTTGCTGAAGAGTTGCTTAGAAGATTGAAGTTCATTTTCTTTTGTCATTTTTCTTTTCTTATAGGGAAAATTGTTCTTGAGGGATTTTAACATCAGAAAGGAGGCTAATGGGACTCTGAAGTCTATTGTGAAAGAACTGAAAGCTGTTAATGTGACCGATCATAAGTTAGAGATTTGGTTGTATTGGGCGGGTAAAGGGACAACACTCATGCCCAGAAGAGGAAACTATGGTCCTATTATCTCTGCTATCTCCTTGTGTCACAGTAAGTAACACTTCTCCTCTGCTTGTTAAACTTAAGACTATTCTTGTTACTCCTTGTTACCTATAAATAAATATTCATGTTTAAAAATTTCAGGCATGGAGCAACATTGTGGAGGTCTCAAAAGATAAATAAATACTCTGTTACAAAAAAAATTCTCTAGATTGGTGTATAAATTAACAGTTTTAGGGTCTCATTTGCAGTGGAGAAAACCAAAAATCACATCAATTATCCACTAATCTTTGGAGTAACGGGTCCCTTGGTAGCAATTATTTTCTTGGCTTTGGGATTCTATGCTCAGAGAAAATGCAGACGGGACAAGAAAAAGAGAGAAAGAGGTATCAAAGCTCACAGAGTTTATGAATCCATTACACATATTTTCTCATAGTGTTAATTATGATTTTCTCATTATATAGACCTGAGAGCCGAGGGTTTGCAAACTGTTTGCTTTACATGGAGGCAACTGCAAGCTGCAACAAACAATTTTGATGTAGCCAACAAACTTGGAGAAGGAGGTTTCGGATCCGTATTCAAAGTATACTAAAACACAGCTGCCAAGTTCTTCTTAAATAAGGCTGTTTTTGGTTTTCTTATATGGCTGAAACTTTAATGCAGGGAGAGCTGTCAGATGGAACTATCATTGCAGTGAAGCAGCTCTCTTCCAAGTCATGCCAAGGAAACCGAGAATTTGTGAATGAGATTGGCATGATCTCTGGTCTGAATCATCCAAACCTTGTCAAGCTTTACGGATGCTGTGTCCAAAAGGATCAACTGCTGCTCGTGTATGAGTACATGGAAAACAACTCCCTTGCTCTTGCTTTGTCTGGTAAATTAATCGAAGTCATTCAACTTTTCTTTACGTTTTGAGTCTATTCCAAGTGGACATGTCATGTGAAGAAACATCCTGTCTCTTCCATTTCCAGGAAAGAGCTCCTTGAAACTGGACTGGGCTGCAAGAAAGAAAATCTGTATGGGAACCGCAAGAGGGCTTGATTTTCTCCATGAAGGAGCTGCGATCAGAATGATTCACCGTGACATAAAGACTCCCAATGTGCTTCTAGGCGCCGACCTTAATGCAAAGATATCTGACTTTGGTTTGGCTAGGCTTCACGAAGAAGAACACACACACATTAGCACCAAAGTCGCAGGAACCATGTAAGTAGTATTGTATAAACACACCATGGCAAAAAAAAATTATGTAGTTTTCTTAATACTGTATGTCTGAAAACATGAAAATTCATCTTTATGAAACGGATGTTGTAGCAAGGTCTGAGGATGACTTCATTTCTCTTATGGTGTAGCGGATATATGGCTCCAGAATATGCTTTAATGGGTCATTTGACCGAGAAAGCAGATGTGTACAGCTTTGGGGTTGTGGCAATGGAGATTGTTAGTGGGAAAAGTAATACAACACAAAAGGGAAGCGATGACAACGCCCCACTTATTAAATGGGTAATGTGGAGCTTTCTGCTCTCTCTTTTGCATTTCTATTGTCCTCAGTTCTATAGTTTAACCTATGACTCTTTTGACAATTAAGTTTATATCCATCTCAGGCCATGACACTGCAACAAAAAGGGGACATAATGGAGATAGTAGATCCGAAGCTCGAAGGTGAGTTCAACAGCCTAGAAGCAGAGAGGATGATCAGAGTTGCTCTTGTTTGCACAAATGCAAATCCCTCTTCACGTCCACTGATGTCAGAGGCAGTGAAAATGCTGGAGGGAGAGATGGAAATACCACAGATTCTGTCAGGTCCTGCCGTGTATGGACATGATTTGAACTTTTCAAAGCTGATGGAGATGCAAGAGTCAACCTCGATGTCTGGTTATGGACTGTCCCCATTTAATCAAGGATCAGCCACCTCAAACTCCACAGCAGAGTTTTCTTCCTAGTCATTGTAATATGTAAGGTTTAGTTGCGAGGACTATCTACTAAAATTAACTTCAAACTCCATATCATTAGAAGTTGTCTGAAACCTTACGTTGGATATTTTATAATCTATGTATGTTTCCATGAAAGTTCCTAGTGTTTAATCCTGGTCAGTTCATATCAATTCTCGATATCTCCCTGCGTATAAAAGCTGCTGAAATCTATTTTCCAAAGTTGATAATGAAACATGCATGAAGCTGTAGGCTGTAACTGTTCACTATTGCAGATTGAACAATAATTGTGGCTTTCTCAATAAATGCATCTCGTACAATACTCCATTATTATCTTTGGCTACAACTGTAACGCTGCTCTGTACTAGCAGACTAGGGGACGACCAAGACCATAAACGTAAATAATACGAAATATTTTCATATTTACAAAATTCAATTAAAAAAAACTTTCATTTCACAATTATTATTTTATCTCTTCTTCTTGTTGCTAAAGATTGTGACTAACCAACCAAGTCCACATAATCTATATCGATGATGTGGATCGTCTTTTTCTTCATCATCATTACAAGCTTCTTTGCGACTCTAACAACATCCACTTCACCAGCTCTCCATCCAGATGAATGTATTAAATCAAAATTTTGATTCTTGTAAATATTTTTTTCTTATATGAACTTGATAACTTGTGCAGTGCATGCGCTTGAGGAGATAGCTACCACACTTGGTATAAAGAGAGTGAACCTAAGTTACAAAGACCCATGCTCTTCACAAAGTCTAATGATCATAAAACAAGATGATTGGAATATGGAGGTGAACAACACCATTGCTTGTGATTGTAGCTTCAACAACAACATGACATGTCATATTACAGAATTGTGAGTGTTAATTTCTTTTTCTTTTTTTTTTCACTCTCTTATTTACTTCTTTAGTTTGCTTTAATCAAATGCAGAAGTCTCGTGAATTTAACTCTTATGGGGAAAGTTCCACCTGAGTTAGCCAAGCTTCGACATCTCCGGTCAATGTAAGTCCAAAGGTTTGATAAATTTATCAAACCTTTTTACGTTACAAGTGGAAGTAGAGGGTGAAAAAGATCTTATGTGCGATAGGTTAAAGAGAAAGTATGTTCATGTGTCAGACTTAGGGGTCTAGTGGGAGTTAGATTTTTGTTGATTGTTAGAATTCTTAAATTCTATTAAGCTTTGGCACATATATTGTTGGGATTTTACATATTCATCCATCGTTTTTGGTAAATCAAGTCCACCATGTAGTTCTTCCGTTTGTAGAATCTAACAAGTTTTAAAAGTCAAGTCCTGTTATTTTATAGATTTTACATTCTACTAAAATATAGTATCGTTGGTTTGATGATATTGTTATTCAAAAATGTTGTTTTTATTGATTTTATAGTTATGTTTATATTCAGCATTGTTAGAATACTATTCATATCCATTGGATTATAAAACTTGTTATGATGCATCTTGTAAATATACTACAAATTTAACAAAATTCTATTTAAAACTTCTCTATGCAAATTTAACATAATCTCTCAAAGTCAACCTAAATCTATCAAAATCTAAGTCCCACTAGTTCCTATGGATTTTGCTAGATATATTTCTATTTTTACTACAAGAACTCACTACTGATAAAACCAAGACAAGCAGTAGCCATTAAAACCAATATATTTCAAAACCCTAACGCTCCCAGGCACGGGGCTCGAGGTACTCTGTGATTCAATGCTCTCCGGCGCCGGCGACGCATTTTCTTGCCGGCGCTGGCTACTCCCGACAATATCGTCCTCTGTCTTCATCTATCTGGTCGTTTCTCATTTCAATTCTCGTATGCTGCGGAGTCGTAGCGTTCTGTTAACAGGAGAAAGGGGTCCCCGACGGAGCCTTCGATGGAGACAAGAACTTGGGTTCGTCGTTTTCACCGCAGTTCTCCTGACAGCACGTCCTCTTTGGTGGGTCTCCTCTCCAACGATGAGTCGAGAGGGTTCTCTCGCCACCGTTGTACTCTGGTTCACGGGAACGTTTCCCGGCTCCTTCTGGCTGTCGACGGTCAAGCTGCACCGTTGACTTTGTCTGTGCTCTTCAACTGCTCACGGAGTTCAGATCTCAACGTACAAACTCTCGCTTTCCGCCTCCGGGAAGTGAGACAAGATATCAATGTGTTGCTCCTCCACACTTATGTGACACCAGATTCCGCGACAAATCAAGCCTATATCCAGATCTAGTTAAAAGCTCTCCACTTTCCTTGCCTTTAAGTGTGTCGTCATCTTCTCCTGTGTGTCTTCTTCTCAACGGCTTCGATGGTAGCCTAGCTTACTCCAGTGAACCTGTCTCTCCGCCGGCGAGTGCCATATATCTCTCAATCAACGTCATCCGCACCACCTCTAACCTTCAACCTAGATCGATGACGTCTCGTAATTTCCCGGTGTATGCCTCTGCTTCTGATCTGAGATATATTCTTATGTGGGCCTGGCCCAATTCTTCTGCTGAAGCTTATAACCCAGTTATCAAAATTCTAAAGCCCATACTATCAGTTCAAGACGTGAGATATGTAGATGCGGGTCTGAATTCTTTGGATAATTTGAAGATTTCCCATGGATTCATGGGTGTTTATAATCTGAGATCATTGCAATATCACTTCTTTAGGAAGAATTTGTCACCATCCTCCTCTACTGAGGAGAGTATTTCACCTCCATACCTTCCTTCAATGAACGGAGATGTCTTGTTGGGTCCTATCCCGAGCTTTTGTTTTAACTTTCTCACCGGTTTGTCATCTTGTATAGCGGTCTGCACGGGGCCAGAAGGTGCAATCGAGATTACTTCGGTTTTTCTCACTGATGAGGGTTATCCCTCAACGTCACTTGTGACTATTTCTTAGCTGTCCGACTTTGTCGTGAAGGCTCTCCGGACGCATTCGAACCATGTCTTGAATCCGCTGTCATTTTTATATGAAGATTTATCTTGTTTGACTTCATTTCGCCTTGTAGTTTATGATTTGTCTTCAAGAAGATGCTTAATTCCCTCTTGACTTTGTAGTTCATGAAGTTATGTTTAACGAAAGTTGTGTTTCAAAGAAAAAAAAGATAAAACCAAGACAATAAAGAAAGAAAAAAAGGATTTGCGGGGTAGTCTTTAAAGTAAAGTTTAAAACTTGATTGATCAACAAAACTGTAGCCACTAGCCAGAGTATCTACAAAGAGAAACATAACAAAAGTTCCTTACGAGTTTTTTTCTCTTACTTGTAGCGACTTATCCGCCAACTACCTTACTGGCACGATTCCACACGAGTGGGTTTCAATGCCATATCTCACTTTCATGTTAGCTCCCTCTCTTTCTCTCACTCTGATGCTTCATCTTTATGATTTACGAATAACTTTGAATATTCTGCAGCTGGCTCTGCGGGAATCGTTTGTCTGGGAATTTACCAACTTGGTTGCAAAACTTCAAGAATCTGAAATTCTTGTACGTCTCTGAATGTTTCCCACTTCTGTGGATTTTGATTATTAATTTCAAGTTTATGTTTTCCATATTAAAACCAATTGGTGATAAATAGATCGATTATAACTTTTTATATCATTAAATTATTTCTCCATTAATTACCAATTCAGAACTTCATTCATTGACTCCATATCGTTTGAATGGATTCCAAGAGAAAGAAACAGAGAAGCTGATACTTTAGCAAAACATGTTCTGTTTGTAAACGAGGCTCGTTTGACCTCTAACTCTCTTTAAGGAAATGAAAGTTTGTGTTTTCAAAAAAAAAAAAAGAACTTCATTCATTAACCGTCTCTTCATGCTCAAGCGTGGACAATTATCTGAAAAACATCCACGGTGTGGTTCAATATCGGGTGATTCTGATACCATGTTAAACTCAGTTTTACTCGGATTTACTCTAATTTAACATGGTATCAAAACCACTGAACCTAACTATTAAAAAACTTTAGACTCGATAAACACACTCTTGTAATTCAGTCCAAAAAGTGGCTTTTGCTCTCGGACTCAATAATGTTGGTCTGCGAGATTAATGGCCTGAAGGGCTGTTATCTCGAGAGAGTATTTGAATTATATAGAGATTAATTAAAGGACCATAAGTTCTAGTGTCTAAAGAGTGTGAATATAAGATCCTATATCGAAAGTTTTAGTGAGATATAAATACTATATAAAGAGTTTGGACCATTCCATTTAATTATTGTCAGTTGGTTTAAGTTGGAAGCCATGAAATTTAACATTGATTCAACTGATAAGTCTGATATGTGGTGATGAAATTTTCAGAGGGGTTGAAGGCAACCAGTTCTTTGGTACAATTCCTGATGAGCTTGGTAACCTGACCAAACTTGTAAAATTGTAAGACAGTCTTTGGCTTTGCAGATATTCAAATCAGTTTTGATATATATATTTGCATTTAAATTTTTGGTTTAATGCCAAAAATGTACAGTGGAAGATCTTATCTGAAACTTGGTTTTGCAGGGATCTTGCATCTAATCAATTTACAGGAAGCTTGCCTATCACTCTCGCTCGACTAGTAAACCTTGAACAACTGTAAGTTGTTGTCTTCCTTTGAAATGAAAACTTCCAAACCATTTTTGCCTATTTTTGAAATTGTTTTATGAGCACCTAGATTGAACTGAAACATAATTTAAAGCTTTGTTGCAGAACACTTATTATATATACTTCGTAGTATATGTAGTTTGGTTGTAGGTTTGTGTAAGAACGGAAACAGGTAGTATATATAGAAAAAAAAACCACAAACAACTAAAAGGTTGTTTGTGCAAACCAAACTACATATACTACATATCATTTTCAGTTCTTACAACTTTTTTCTATGCTACAAAAAAGTTGTTTGTTTTTTATTTTTGCAGTTGGATAAGTGACAACAAGTTTAGTGGAACCATCCCAGCATATATTGGCAAGTGGTCTCGGCTTAGAAAGCTGTACGTAAGCTTTGTCCTTTCATTGCTAATTTTTAATTTCTACTTGTGTTTATGCTTATGCGCGGTCTAACATGTATCAATAATGGTCAGCAGATTTCTACATGCCAGTGGACTGAAGGGACCTTTTCCTGATCCAGTGGCCTGCCTAGAAAATCTCATTGATCTGTAACTGATTTATCTTTCATAGATTAGCAAAAGGACAACTGAACTCATGTTTTAAGGATTATATATATATTCATATGCGCAGGAGAATAAGTGATACCACTGGGATAAACTCATTTCCAATTCTATCCAGCAAAGTCTTTGAAACCTTGTAATTTATTTTTCCACTGAAACTTATGGTTTCTTCTATCTTCATTGTTTATCAGAAATTTTCAAACTAATGGTGTCTCTGTTCTGTGTTCCAGGATTTTGAGGAATGTGGGTTTGTCTGGTCCAATTCCTTCTTACATCTGGAATTTGCTAAACCTAACTAGACTGTAAGTTCTTTGTCATTCCTGCGTTTAAAATGCCTTGAATATACAATTTGTTTATTAACAAGTATGTCACAGCTAAAACGTATATTTAACTATATACCAAAGAATATTGATTTACAAGTTTAACGCAGAGATTTATCGTTTAACAAGTTGACTGGTGAAGTTCAGGACATACAAAAAGCACCAAAACTTCAGTATACGTAAGTTGTTACAATCCAAGATTTGAGTATGTTATTCCAAGATTGAGAATCATTGGTTTTCTTTCAGCTATCTAACTGGCAACATGCTTTCCGGAAACGTTGAGTCTGCTTTTTTAATCAAAAACAACCCTAATATGTACGTTTCACCTGCTTGTATGGCTTGAAAAAAGTTGCCATCATGCCAACTAATATTCTTCGCGGTTCTCTACAGAGATCTCTCTTATAACAATTTCTCTTGGTCATATAGTTGTCAAGAAAAGAGGTATGAACGTGAAATGGAACATCTTTAAATCTTATATTTTATATAACCTGATAATGTTGAAGTCTCTGTTGAATCAGTAACATTAACACATACCGGAGCTCAATTTTGAAGAATAATTTGTAAGAACATGAATGGATAATATTATTGAATGGTTTGAATGTTTGTTGCTATATGAGATACCTAAATGTTTTTATCGTTTGTACATACAGAACTGGCCTTCTTCCTTGCGCTGCTCCAGTCAACTGCAAGACCTGTAAGTACATGCATTCAGTATTTTCTACATAATGTTTTTTGTTAAATCCCACTCTTTCTACTCATTGTTGATTGTAGACCAGCGATCAATACATATAAACTGTGGTGGAGAAGATATAAAGATTAAAAACTCCTTTGGTAAAATCACATATCAAGCTGATAGCCATAAAACCACGGCCGCAACAAATCAGCACCTGGAAAACTGGGGAATCAGCAACACAGGTGACTTCACTGATGATCGATATACTGATGACACGTTCATCATTTCAACTAGTTTAAGACTACCAAAAGATTCTCCCCATTTCTATAAGACCGCGCGCCGATCTGCTCTCTCTCTGGTTTACTATGCATTTTGCTTGGAAAATGGAGCCTACAATGTGAAACTCCATTTTATGGAGATCCAGTTTTCAGACCAAGAAGTATACAGCCGTATAGGCAGACGCATATTTGACGTTTATGTTCAGGTAAAGTGTCACTATATTTGATTACATAACTTCTTTAACCAAGCTTGGAAGATTGAAGTCCATTTCCTCTTGTTATTTCTGTCCCATGTTAGGGAAAATTGTTTTTGAAGGATTTTAACATCAAAGAAGAAGCTAATGGGACTTTAAAGCCTGTAGTGAAAGAACTGAAAGCTGTTAATGTGACCAATCATATGTTAGAGATTCGGTTTTATTGGGCAGGGAAAGGGACAGCCCTCATTCCCAACAGAGGAAACTATGGTCCTCTTATCTCTGCTATCTCCTTGTGTCACAGTAAGTACCCTTATTCTCTGCTGCAGCAACTTCACTCCTTTACATTCAGTTTTCTTCACTCTGAAGTGTCCACAACTTCAAATTATCTTCTTCAACTTCTTTACACTGATCCACACCTCCTACTGACAATATTCATCTCTTGAAATGTCAGGTCTGGAGCCACGATGTGGAGGTTTTTACACAGAGAAAATTTCTTTCTGTAGATTGGTTTATATATATATATATATATATATATAATATATATATATATATGTATGTGTATATTAATTTACACTTTCTAGTGTCTCATTTGCAGCGGAGAAAATAAAACATCACATTAGTTATCCCCTAGTTTCGGGGGCAGCAGGTGTATTAGTAACAATAACTCTCTCAGCTGTGGGAATATATGCTCGGAGAAGATGCCTAAAAGACAGTAACACAAGAAAACGAGGTACCAGAGTATAAATCTATTTATGTTTAGTTGTTAGAATTACTAATGATTTTCTACTGGACATATATGATCACAATAGATCTGAGAGCACAGGGTTTGCAAACTGTTTGCTTTACATGGAGGCAACTGCAAGCTGCAACAAACAATTTTGATGAAGCCAACAAACTTGGAGAAGGAGGTTTCGGATCCGTATTCAAAGTATACTAAAAGACATGCCAAGTTCTTCTTAAATAAGGCTGTTTTTGGTCTTTTTATATGGCTGAAACATTAATGCAGGGAGAGCTGTCAGATGGAACTATCATAGCAGTGAAGCAGCTATCTTCCAAGTCATGCCAAGGAAACCGTGAGTTTGTGAATGAGATAGGCATGATCTCTGGTCTGAATCATCCAAACCTTGTCAAGCTTTATGGATGCTGTGTAGAGAAGAATCAATTGATGCTTGTGTATGAGTACATGGAAAACAACTCCCTTGCTCTTGTGCTTTCTGGTAATCAAAGTCGTTCAGCTTTTTTTTTAAAAATGGTTTTTACATGTCATCACATATTAAGTGACATCATTTCTCTTTGGTTTGCCAGGAAAGAGCTCCATGAAACTCAACTGGAAAGCAAGACAGAAAATTTGTGTTGGAATCGCAAGAGGGCTTGAGTTCCTCCATGAAGGATTGATGATCAGAATGGTTCACCGTGACATCAAAACTCCTAATGTACTTCTAGATGCTGACTTAAATGCAAAGATATCTGACTTCGGATTGGCTAGACTCCATGAAGAAGAACACACTCACATTAGCACCAAAGTTGCAGGAACCATGTTAGTACAGAACATAAAACAAACATCACAAAAACTTATCTCATTCTTGGTTTCTTTTTTTTGTAATGCAGGGGATATATGGCTCCTGAATATGTACTATGGGTCAACTAACAGAGAAAGCAGACGTGTATAGCTTCGGAGTTGTGGCAATGGAAATTGTTAGTGGCAAGAGTAATACTAAACAAAAGGGAACTGCTGACCACATCTCACTTCTTGATTGGGTAACCATGGAGCTTTCCTTTCTCTTTTGTCCATTTGATGTCTACAAGTTTCTCTTTAGTGAAACTTGTATTTTTTTTTTTATAATGAAAAATCAGGCGCTGTCACTGCATCAGAAAGGGGACATACTGGAGGTTTGTAGATCCAATTCTCGAAGGTCATTTCGATAGAAAAGAAGCGGTGAGGATGATCAATGTTGCTCTTGTTTGCACAAACTCATCTCCTGCGTTGAGACCAACAATGTCAGAGGCATTGAAAATGCTGGAGGGAGTGACTGAATTAACACAGGTTATGTCAGATCCTGGTTTATACGGAGACGACTGGAACTTGTTAAAGATGAGAGATGTTGATACACATGGAAGCTCGAGCACGTCTGGTGTGACCGATCAAACAAGAACGACAACGAAATCCTCTGTTTCTGGTTGTGATCTCTATCCGTTATACCCTGAGTCCATTACACTAAACTCCACAGTAGAGTATCATTCCTCATCACTGTAATATCGAAAGCTTTTACTCGACGGTAGCTTAAACCCCTCAGATTTAACTCTCTCTGCACTAGTGTGAAAGGGTCGCATTTCACACCATTTCATTTTTTTTGAAAAGTAAAAGAAAAGTTCTAGAAGTTCTCTAACATGTGTTTCTTCGGCCTTTATTGTCCTGGGTTTACGTAGAAACCTGAAGTCTTTGCGTTTGCATTGAACCCGGAAGTCTTTGCGTTAATAAAACGAGGAAAATAGCCAGTGCCTTTCGCCCTTTGCACTTAATGCTTTCATAAGTGTGAAATTAGTGGTTCATATAAGAACACAGTCACATAAATTGTGTTTATTTATTTACTTTAACTATTTGACTCGTCGCTGTTTGTATTCCTCGTTGGCTATTTCTTTTTCTTCTTTTTTGTTCACCCCTCGTTAACTTTTTTTTTGTAACTTAAGGCTACCCCTCTTTAACTTTCCTTTTATTATTAGTTAGAGCATCAGCATTGGAGAAGCTTCTCAACCATCATCTCTTGCTTTATTATATTATAATATTTTAGCAAAATAAATTAAGTTTTACCTTTTTAAAATATTACACCACTAAATACATGACCCATGTAGAATTAATTTCTCTCATTTGGTTGAAAGTCTCTCGTAGAAGAGATGTCATTCTTTTTCTCTTCTATCTTACTTCATCTTTCTTCATTTATTACACTGCTAACTCATATAAGAACATCTCCAAAAAAAACACTATTCCCTCTGTTTCAAATTATATGTCGTTCTAGAACAAAATTTTCGTTTCAAATAAGTGTCGTTTTCGTTTTCAATGCAAAATTTATTGAAAAATATTCTCTATTCTATTTTTTATATTGGTCGATGTGTATTGGTAATAGTATTTATTTTGGAAATATGTAAAATTAAATATTTTTTTAATCTGTGTGCAAAGACTTAGAACGACAAATAATTGACGGAGGGAGTATATAACTTCATATTTGAAGTTTTTTGTTCTCATAAAGGAAACTTCAAAACTTCAAAACTTCAAATCTGAAGTTTTTGATAGTGAAACTTCAATATAGAGTGTCACTACTCAAACTTTCAAATTTAAAGTTTCACTTTTTATTTGCATTTTATGATTTTTATATATTTTGATGTTTATCATTTTAATCTTAAGAAAAATCATATCTCGTAATATTTTATGTTTGTTTTCATAAATTTAATTTTACACAAAGCTAAATAAAAAACTTAAAATAAAAAGTTTTAAAGTTTAAAAAGTATCTTTAGACTTCAAATATGAAATTTAAAACATCTTTAAACTTCAATATGAAGTTTTGCAAGTTTCAAAATAGAGAGTCTTTTTCTTGTAGTTTATATTAGTTATATATATATATATATATTTATAATTTATTTTACTATAAGATTTTATTAATTAATATCAATGTGATATTATTATATATTTGCTAGTTATTTATAAATTTTGTGAATTTATATTAATTATAACAAATATAGGGATCATAGTGTAAAATTTAAATAATTTTAAAGTTAGATTTGAAGTTTTGCTTTTGGAGAAAAACACTTTGAAACTTCAAATTTAGAGTTTTGAAAACTCTAAAATATAGAGTCCTTTTGGAGATGTTCTAAGAACATTGCCGAATTGTTGTTTAAAAGAAACAAAAAAAGTCGTTAGAAAAAAAGAACATTGCCGAATTTAAGTGCGATGATTATAAGCTAAAAGCTTTAGTTCATTCGTTGTATATTTTTTTTTTAACGCTTTGTATCATTCGTTGTATATTTATTGACTACTATTACTATAAAAACAGTCAGTCATGGTGCGGCCTATAATGTTTTTTTTTTCATTTTTGTACTTCAAACGATGGAAGTAAGATATGACCAAAAAAGGAAAAAAAGTGGAATTGTTATACGTAAGCCTTATAACTGCGTTCATAGGCTGCTCATGCAGTCATGCATTAAAAACAGTTAAATGCAGACAATAGTTCGTCGGGCCTGCATATATACGCAAGTCTTATCCGAGAAAGGGACATGAACATCAAGCATTCTTTTTTCTATTATTTTTTGGTCAAGTCATTTGGACAATTCAAACATTAATTTCGATCACAAATATATATCTACTCTCTATTCCAATCAAACTTACGATCAATGAACGTGTATGACCGTAACCGTGACCGTGAGAGTTTTCTTCCAAATACAGTATCTTACCTCAATTAGTCTCTCTATAGCCACCGACGAAAGCCCAATGAAAATTCTAAAATCTATATAAATATATAACCATTAATCGATTGTCTTGCTCTTGCATGATGATATTGTAATTTGTGACTAACGAAACAAGTACACATACAAAGAAGAAATAGTCATATTATGCGAGATATGTTGATCGTCTTCTCAGTTCTTCTTCTGTTCTTTACCATCTTCACAGGCTTCTTAGCAATTTCAACAACATCATTTTCGTCAGCTCTTCATCCAGATGAGTGTATGAGAATAAACTGCTACTAGTTTTTTTTTTGTTATTAAATCAAAGATTAAAATCCACATATTGATGTATATATACTTCGATTATATATGTTAATTATAAGCAGTGAATGCGCTAGAGAAGATAGCTACGACACTTGGTATCAAGGGACTGAACCTAAGCAATGGAGACCCTTGCAGTTTAGGAACCCTAAAGATGAGGCAAGACGTTGATGGTGCTTCTAACCCGGAGAATAGAAACAGCACCATTCGTTGTGATTGTAGTTTCAACAACAGTAGGATATGTCATATAACAAGCATGTTAGTGTCATTAAATTGTTTGTCTTTTTAAAAAAAAGTAGATGTTTCTTCTGTGTCCTGATATTTTTCCTGGTTCCAATATTTGTACAAAAACAGAGATCTCAAGACCCTTAGCCTTCCAGGAAAACTTCCACCAGAGTTGGCTGAACTTCGATATCTAAGATCGATGTAAGTTCAAACCATGCAGAATCAAATGTTTAGATTATATGTTGTCAAACTGAGAGTATTATTTATTCAACGAAATTATCAAACAAACCTGTAGCGTTTGAATCTTCAGAGATAGTTCTGAGAGCGGGATTTTGATTTTCTTTGCAGAGACTTGTGCCGAAACTACCTTTCAGGCACAATCCCAATGGAGTGGGCTTCATTGCCTTACCTCACTTCCATGTTAGCTCCCTCTCTTTCTCTCTCGCTGATAGATACTCTTTCATGAGTGACTTTTGAATTTTCTTGCAGCTCGCTCTGTGCAAATAACTTGTCTGGGCCTTTACCAACTGGATTACAAAACTTCAAGAATCTGACTGTTCTGTACGTTTCAAACATGTTCCCTATACCAAATATGCCTTTTTGATTTTACCTAATTTATGTGACAAAATTTTCAGAGCGCTTGAAGCCAATCAGTTCTCTGGTCCTATTCCTGATGAACTTGGTAACTTGACATCCCTAACAAGATTGTAAGATTATTTATGGATCTTAACCATTGTTCAAAACCAAGAATCTTTGATAAGATGAACAGTAGTTTTAATAATTTCAGAAACTGGTTTCTGCAGGCATCTTACTTCCAATCAATTTACAGGAAGCCTACCTAACACTCTAGCTAGACTGGTGAACCTTACAGATTTGTAAGTTGTTGCTATAATTGGAAATTGAAAATTTTCTAAAGGTTTTTGTTACCTTTGAAACTGGAGATGCTCATCTTTAATTAGACGTAAATGTTAGTCAATTCGTAAAGTTGATGAAGTTTGGAGGAAGAAGATGTTATATTAGCATCCAAATTGAAGTTAAACCTTTTTGATTCAGAGCTTTTTGCTGAACTTCTTCTTGAACATTTTATATGTATGAATTGTTTGGTTGTGAACTGATTTTACACTCACTAAGTTCTCACCTCAGTCAAGAAAACCTATTAACTAGTCCAAGAAGAAAATTTGTAGAAAGCTCTTAACTAGTTTTTAGTTCTCATTACGCAGTAGGGTAAGTGATAACAACTTCAATGGTACTATTCCAGCATATATTGGCAACTGGTCTCGGCTTCAAAAGCTGTAAGCTTGTTCTTCATTGCTAATTTTTAGTTTCTTTTACAATTTCTGTTTACGTACCATCTAAGTTGTGTATGTTATGAGCATCAGAGCTTTACAGGCAAGCGGACTGAAAGGTCCTATTCCTGATGCAGTTGCTCGCCTAGAAAATCTTATTCATCTGTAATAAACCTACATTCAATATACGTATTAGCAAAGGGACAACAGATACAACACTGATGTTAATATTCATATGCAGGAGTATGAGTGATACAACTGGGATAGCCTCCTTTCCAAATATATCCAGCAAAGTCATCAGAAAACTGTATTTATTTTCTAGTCATCAGTTTCACATCTTGAGGCTTTATTCTATCTTAAATTTTGAAACTAAAGTCTCCCTTTCCTGTTCCAGAATTTTGAGGAATGTAAGTTTGTCTGGTCCAATTCCTTCTTACATATGGAATCTGCCAGACCTAACGACTCTGTAAGTTCTTTCTTGTCACAAGTCAAAAGACTTTTGTAAGTTTGTCAGAGCTAATTAAATTTATACTCTACATTACTTGCTGATCAGAAATTAGAGTAAGATCAGATGCATATATTCATGAAATATTCAGATCCATGCTTATAGACTATATTTCTATGTGTGTATATAGATTGTTATGGATGGGTACACACATGAATAAACACAATAGAGAGAGAATAACTTTTTGTGAGACTGAGAGGGTCTACTTAGGATTTTTTACAAAATCCATAATTTACAAATGCAAACATGTATGCTTTTTGCACATATTTGCTGCAGGGACTTGTCATTTAACAGCTTGACTGGTGAAGTTCATGGAATCCAAAAAGCACCAAAATACACGTATAGTACTAAACAATCTGAGATTATAAATGTTAAAAGAGCTGAAGACCTTTCAATGTCAATACCACAGTACAATGATCAAAGTATGTATCATTTTGACATGTCGTTTCAGCTATTTGACTAGAAATAGGCTTTCTGGAGATGCTGGATCTGGTGGTTTTCTCAATAGCAAATCTAATATGTATGTTTTGGCTTCCCCTTGTCTATATGACTTGAGATACCTTTTCCACATGTAGACAAATAGTTTTGCTATTTTTCTAATATGGTTATTTCTCACAGTGATATCTCTTATAACAATTTCTCTTGGCGATCGACCTGCCAGGATAAGAGGTATCAATATAAATTCTTGGTAGATACAATACACCTTCTCTCTATTGCTAATAAGGTTATTATGCTGAAGTTTATGTTTTCACTTTATGCTCAATCAGCAACATTAACACATACCAGAGCTCTTATCTTAAAAACAATTTGTAAGCACACTCTTCTACTTAATAATTCGCATCAATAGAATATTGTGTGCCATTGTGATGCCTAGCTGTTTTGGTAGTACTTTCATAAAGGACTGGGCTTCTTCCATGTGCTGGTCCAATCAACTGCACAAGCTGTGAGTACATAAAGAGCGGTCTCTAACATGTTATTTTGCGGTCTGTTTTCCCTATTAATTCTCTCTTTCAATCATGGATTCTAGATCAGCGAACACTACATATTAATTGTGGTGGAGACAACATAGCTATTAAAAATTCCTCTCATAAAATCACTTATCAAGCTGATAATAGTACAATCCATCCCGCAACAAATCAACACTTCAAGACATGGGGAGTTAGTAACACAGGCGTATTTATCTCGAATGAAAATAGTGAGGATGATACGTACATCATTTCAACTAGTTTGACACTACCTGGAGATTCTCCTGATCTTTATAAGACGGCACGTAGATCTGCTCTCTCACTTGTTTATTATGCGTTTTGCTTGGAAAATGGACCCTACAATGTGAAACTCCATTTTATGGAGATTCAGTTTTCAGACAAACAACCATACAGTGGTCTCGGCAGACGCATGTTTGACGTCTATGTTCAGGTAAAGCGTTGGTGTTTTTTATTTCCTATTTTCAGTAATCATAGCATGGAAAATTGACGTTCATTTCCTTTTTTCCTTTTCCTCTCTTATTAGGGGAAATTATTTTTAAGGAATTTTAACATTAGAGAGGAGGCTAAAGGGAGTCTGACGCCTGTTGTGAAAGAACTGAAAGCTGTTAACGTGACTGATCATTTGTTAGAGATTCAGCTATATTGGGCTGGGAAAGGGACAACGCTCATACCCAAAAGAGGAAATTATGGTCCTCTTATCTCTGCAATCTCCTTGTGTCACAATAGTAAGTAATCTTCATCATGTTGCTTTCTTACCTCTCAAGTGGGGCCATAGCTTCAAATGATTGCACTCATCTTGTTGACATTGGTTCATCTTTTAAAATGTTAGGTATGGAGCCACAATGTGGAGGTCTAAATACAAAGAAACTACTTTGTTGGCATTATTTTCATTAGCTTGGTGCATATGTTGTTTTACACTTCTTTTGTCTCCTTTACAGCTGAGAAAATAAAAGGTCGCATTAATTATCCCCTAATTTTGGGGGCAGTGGGTGCCTTGGTAACAGTTATTCTCTTGGCTTTAGGAGTATATGCTCAGAGAAGATGCACAAGAGACAAGAATACAAGAGAACTAGGTATCAGAGTTCACAGTGTAGAAATATTTCTGGCACATGACTGTTATTTAAGCCATTAGTAATGATTTTCTGTTTGGAACTTGACCACGTAGAACTGAGAGCCAAGGGTCTTCCAACGGTTTGCTTTACATGGAAGCAACTTCAAGCTGCAACAAACTATTTTGATCAATCCAACAAACTTGGAGAAGGAGGTTTCGGATCAGTATTCAAAGTATACTAAAACACAGATGCCACGTTCTTCTCAATTATGGCCGTTTTTTGTTGGTTTCTGATATGAAAAACATATTGCAGGGAGAGCTGTCAGATGGAACTATAATAGCAGTCAAGCAGCTCTCTTCCAAGTCATGCCAAGGAAACAGAGAATTCGTGAATGAGATAGGGATGATCTCTGGTCTGAATCATCCAAACCTTGTCAAGCTTTATGGATGCTGTGTCGAAAAGGATCAACTGCTGCTCGTGTATGAATACATGGAAAACAACTCCCTTGCTCTTATGCTGCATGGTAAATAAAACTCATTAATAATTTCATTAGAATTATGTTTTTGAGTCTAAATCAAATGTACACTTATGTTACCTCATGTCATTTATCTTCGGTCACAAATTCATTTCCAGGAAAGAGTTCTTTGAACCTGGACTGGGAAGCGAGACAAAAAATCTGTGTGGGAATCGCAAGAGGGCTTGAATTCCTGCATGAAGGATCGATGATCAGAATGGTTCACCGTGACATAAAAACCACAAATGTGCTTCTAGACGCTGACCTAAATGCAAAGATATCTGACTTTGGATTGGCTAGGCTCCATGGAGAAGAAGAAGAACACACTCACATTAGCACCAAAATTTCAGGAACCATGTAAGCGTAGATTTTAGCACAAAATTCACAGTGTATATAGCTCACTCTTGGTTGTACTTATAATGCAGTGGATATATGGCTCCAGAGTATGCATTATGGGGTCAGCTGTCAGAGAAAGCAGACGTGTATAGCTTCGGGGTTGTGGCAATGGAAATTGCTAGTGGGAAGAGCAATACTAAACACAAGGGAAGTGCTGATCACGTCTCTCTTATCAATTGGGTAAAACTCTGGAGATTGTTTTATCATTTGATACCTACAAGTAACCATTCATACACATTTACTTACTTAAACCACTTTGTACATCTGAATCTCAGGCATTGACGCTGCAACAGGCAGGGGAGATAACGGAGATGGTAGATCCAGCGCTCGAAGGTAACTTCAACAGCAAAGAAGCAGTAAGGATGATCAAAGTTGCTCTCGCTTGCACAATCTCATCTCCATCCTTAAGACCAACCATGTCAGAGGTGGTACAAATGCTCAGCGGGGAGATAGAGATAACAGAGGTTTTATCAGATCCTGGTTTATATGGACATAACTGGAGCTTGTCAAAGCTGAGGGACGTTGTTGATACGGATGGTAGCTTGAGCACGTCTGTTTTCACCGATCAAACGGCAACGAACACGGAATCCTCTGTTTCTGGTTATGATCTCTATCCATTGCGCTCTGAATCAATGATTCTAAACTCCACAATTGAGTTTTCTTCCTCGTCACGTTAATATAAAAAAAAAGAAAAACTATGCACGTTGCCTGAAAGAGGCAAAGATTGTGAAATTATTGTATAGAACCTTACTACTAGCTCATTTCACTGAAGTTGTTTAAACCTTACTACTAGCTCAGTTTATATAGAACCAAATTATGGGTATATGTATGAATGTTTATCTAATTCGATTCAATGGTGAGTTGTTTCAAATATTTTTGTTAGAAGATTGCGATTATTTAGGAAAGAAAATAGTCTCGAAATCGGCTAAAATGATGGACTCCTCAAGAATATAGTTTTGTGCTAGTAACCGGAACCATATATTACTGTTGCTCCATCTATCAAATGCGAGGCTATGTTCCATGTCACATGGACCATGTGATTGTGAGCTGAACCTGCAGCTTCTAATTTTATTTGATTTGGCGCGTCCGTAATCTAAGTTAAAATTGAGGTTTGATTTTTTTTTTTTTTTGGTTCGAGTAAACCGGGGGTCGGTCAAGGACAGAACGACCGGTAATCTCTAAACGCAGCGTTTGTCGTGAAAGTTACTCTTAACCACCAATTTCTTTCAGGGATTATTTGTGTGTTGGGGTGGGGACTTGAGAGCCATTCACTCGAGAGAGGAAGAGAGACATGAAGACTGCCTTTCTCACCAAGCACTACTCTCTTCAACTCTAAATCAGGTTTCTTCCTCTTCTTTCTCTTTCCTCTGTTTCTAATTACTTGTCGTAAAACATCCCTTTTTGTTTCGTACCTCTGATCTCTACTTTTTTTCTGGAATTCATAAATAAAATTACAATGCGTCCAGATGATTCCAAGTTCCTCCTATGATCAAATGTTTTAAATTTGTCGAAAACTCTTGTAGTATTGTTATTCATAAAGACACATTTGGTTAACTTGAAGAAAGTTAGATGCTTTAGCGCTATTAAAGTTAGATGCTTCAAAGCCTTGTGTCTTAATGACCAAAAGGATTTTGGTAAAAAAGGTTGAAGACTTTCTATGATTTTAGAAACACTGTGTAACTGAGCTTCCTACAAAAAGTGATTCTCTTTTCTTTCTTCCTTCTTTTTACTCAACTGAAGAAAAACTTATTAATTTGCTCAGAGTATATTGACAGGTGGCAAAACAAGAACCAATGGCTATGGTGATGTCAGGTGGCACGATGCCACTTCACGCCAATCCTCTTCCTCTAAGTATCATCAACACCAAAACAAGAGTCCGGCCTGCATCATCCTCGTTTCCGCTATCCTCACCCGCTCCTCACACCCCTTCCACCTCCCTCTCCATCCGCTTCAAGCCCTTTCAGCATGTTTCCCGGTCTCTCTCTGTGGTATCTTCTCTTCTGTCAGAGGACAGAGCTACTGGAGTTAGTGGCTCCGGGACAGATGCACTCAAGCTAACATACTTTGAGGTAAAGGGTTTGTCTTCATATGGATGGTTGGTTCTTAGAGCTCTTTCTTCAACATTTAATTCCGTAAGCATATACTGATATATGTCTTTTTGTAAACTGGATTTAAGGGAAATAGCTGGCTATGGGAAACAGGTGGATTGAAAATCTTGGTTGATCCCATTCTCGTGGGTAATTTGGATTTTGGAATCCCATGGCTCTATGATGCTGCCAAGAGATTTTTGAAACGCTTCAAGGTAACACTTGTTCTCTATTCATATTTTTCATTGAATCTGTTTTGCATTAAGTTTCTAAGACTTTTTGTATATTTAATGCAGCTTGATGATCTCCCTGAAGTTGATTGCTTGCTCATCACTCAAAGCCTTGATGACCATTGCCATCTAAATACCCTCAGGCCGCTTTCCGAGAAATCTCCAGACGTAAAGGTTATCGCAACTCCAAATGCAAAGCCTTTGCTTGATCCTCTTTTCAGAAATGTAACTTATCTGGAACCTGGAGAGACCTACGAGCTAAATGCAAGAAACGGTTCTAAAGTTCGAGTTAAAGCCACAGCAGGACCTGTCCTCGGTCCACCATGGCAACGCCCTGAGAACGGGTAAATTTTTTTTTAAATAACTCTCATCAAGCTACCACCAACCTCGTTGTGGTTATTGATTTATGCTTCTCTTTTGTCCTCAGGTATCTTCTTGTATCACCTGAAGATCAGATATCTCTCTACTACGAACCGCACTGTGTATGCAACATGGAACTTCTGAAGAATGAAAGAGCCGACATTGTAATCACACCGGTCATCAAACAACTTCTCCCACAATTTACTCTGGTTTCTGGCCAAGAAGACGCTGTCCAGCTAGCCAAAATCTTAAAAGCCAAGTAAAACAGTCATCTCTCTCTCTCTCTCTCTCTCTCTTTTGTTCTTCCATGTAGCCTCGAGAAAATGTAAATAAGCACTCTTTGCATTACTTTGGACTGTAGGTTTGTTGTGCCGATGCAAAATGGCGATCTTGATGCAAAGGGGATTTTAGCAGGTATTATAAAGAAAGAAGGAACGATAGAATCATTTAAGGTGAAGCTCTCTCTTAACCCAAAGAAAACTGCAAAACAGAATCAGTATTTTTGCTTTTAACTAAGATCAATGGTTGGTTATAGTGGCTTTGTTGTGTGGGTTTGTGGATGCAGGAATTGTTATCAAGAGAGCTTCCAAAAGCTCAAGTGTTGGAGCCCATAGCAGGTGTGCCGCTAGAGATCTTGCCTCCAACGTCAGACGTTTAGAATGTAACGGGTATATGAACATGACTCATGAGGATACACACACATGTAAATATACTAGGCATTTTGTTGTTTTATTTTTCTGTAATGAACGATGATTATTGTTAGTACTGTGTTGATTATTTATGATCTTCGTGTTGTGTGTGACAATAGATTGTGTTCCAAAAATTTTATTTTTTAAAAGTAATTTATAAAATAATAATTGTATCACACAAATCAAACTTCATACTAAAAACTTAAGTGTTTTGTAAAAGAGAGTCAAACTTCATCGATGAAGAACAAAGAAAAATCGATAAAAGCATCTGCGGACTAAAACTTCTTTGAAAGTAATCTATTCTATTAATTTTTCAACATATCCAATTGATTAAAGGTTGTGTCCAACATAAAATATAATGCATCTAAATAATTATCTATATATATTATGTAATTACCTTTATTAAAAAAATTGTAACTTCCACGTTGGTTACCTAAATCTGTAACTTCCACGTAATATGCGGTTATTTTTTTCTTTTGGGATCCATCAGAATAAATTCAGTTCCAATAATTATTATTATTCATAAAATAATTTTGTAATGCTTCTAAGATGTATGCATATTTTGTAAAGTCACCCTTTAATTCCAAAATATTAGTGGTTCACTACTTATTACAAACTGTGGACAACCTTACGTAGTTTAATAAATAAAAATTATATAATTTGGAAACAATAATATTGATACTTTACATTAATAAATATTATATCCACTATAAAAATTAATGGAAATGAACTGTGGTTTAATTAAGATAATATAATACAATTTAGATTCTGATCAACATTTCAAAGAGTGAGTATATTTTTTGTTTTACATTTTCTAGAAATTCAATTTTTATATTTGTATCTTTTTAATCATATTTGTGTAGAATATTTTTCTTAACTGATTAGTAAAAAGTTTTAATAATTTTATAAAATAGCTGGACTATTAATAGGTCATTTTTCTAATTTAATAATATAGTTTATAAATATATCAGTATTAAAAAGTAATTTTTAAAAAATTTAAATTTTTTTAAAATTTAAATTATTTATATTTCATTTCACATAAAATATAATTTAAAAATATTCTACAACAAATTAGAGTTACGCTATATAATTCAAATACAACTAGATTTTGATCCGCTCTTAAAAGGGCGGATATATTTTTTGTTTTATATTTTAAAAAAAAATTATATTTGTGTGTTTTAATTGTATCTGTGTTTTTTTGTATAATATTTCTTCTAAATAGTTAATAGTTTTTAATCTATTTTATTAAATAGTTTGACCACACCTATATCAATAGGTCATGTTCATGTTTTAAGATCCGCGGGTATAAGTTTTGTTATGTTTGGTATAGGTCAATAGGTCATGTTCATATGTTTACCTATACCAATAGGAGATAAAAATACTTATGTTGGACATGACTTTTATCAATTAATAATTATCTAAATATCTAATTAAAACATTGAAATTAAATTTTAAATTTATAAAAAATAACAATTTAAATAAAATTGAATTATATCAATCACCTATAGGTTCAACATGCACCCTCTGGTTTTAACAGTTTTTGTGGGTTTTATCAAAATTTTAGTTGATGAATATCTCTTGAAATCCAAACCGGAATACATATTGAATCACTAGATCTATAGATTTGAAAACATATCCGAATTTTCCTGTTTCAAAATAGACAAAATCTTTACGAATTTACATAATTTTTGTAAAATTATTAATGAAATTTTACATCATAAAATATATGGTGCTTTCAAGTGTGGGTCGAAAAATTGTTTATGTTATTAATATTTGAACACAAATATTTAAGTTTTTGATATTGTAATATTTATTATTAATAAATTAAGAAGTTTAATTATATGATGAGATTTTGGTTTAAGTCTATTCAGAATTCAAATTTTTGTTTCAATTCATATTTTATGGGTTTTAGTTTGGGTTTGACTATCCGTTTAAATCATATAAAATTCTATAAACTAAAATATATAAATTTCAAATAAAAAATAAAAAAAGAACAAATCACATATAAATTTTGTAATACATGAACAAAGTATCTAAATTTAACATAAAATTACTTATGTTTAAATCTTTGGTTAAAAACCCAATAAATGTGACATATTGGATCCATCTATATATTTCATTTATTTAAAAGACTATTATATCAAATTAAATTAGTAACAAACATAAATATGATTATAAAATAAATCAAATACAAACAAATAATTTTTCAAAAAAAAATTAAAACAAAAAATATACCCGCCCTTTGAAGGACGGGTCAAAATCTAGTTTTGACTTAAATTTTAAAGTTTTTTGGACCGGCCAATGACAACGCAGTCCAATCTGCTTTAGTTCGCAGTCCAATCTGCTATGTCAAATTCGTTATGTCTTGGATGGGGATCACCAGTGGTGGATCTAAAAATTGTTTTAATCCTGAATATAAAATTACATATTACAGTAATAATTTAATAATTCAACAGGGACAATACTAAAAATTGACAAACAATTACACAAATTTACAAATATTATAAGGGGCAACTGCCCTATCCAAAATGTAAGTGGCAGCACCTGTTGGGATCACTCAAACCATTTAACACCCAATCTTAGATACTAGTTGGCTACCCATTTAAGTATTAGTCATGAATTCGATTTCCAAATTCATTTCCATTAGAAACTAAGTTATGGTTAATTGATCAATCTGGATTTAGGTTTCGTTCCAAGTGATTAACATGACGCGCGAGTTCTAACAGTTGATAGGTTTACTTCTTAAAATCAATCAGAAGATATTTCAAATTTAATTAATCACAAAGTATTCCATTAAAAATGCTATCAATGCTATAAATTTCGCACTAACTCAATTTGTAGCATTAAAAATTTTTTTTAGGATGGATATATAAAAATAATAATTAAGGATTGTTTTGTGAGATGATAAGACAAAAAAAATATTTAAGGGATGAAACTTTCTGCTGCTAGCTAGCGGGTGATCTTGAGTTAGATTTTGTAAATGTCAAACCAAATCTAAAAGGATTGATGAAACATTAGAGGCGGTTGATGAAACATTCACAATATTTGAGCTCAAAATTATTAAAATAAAGATGAATATTGGAATTATAAAATCTAACCAAAAGATATTGTCATCCTTGGTCTGAAAATCATTTATTTATACAAATATATTGTTTACACAATGAATAGACGATCGCTATACCACGTCTATCTTATTGTGTCAATTCTTCATAAATATCATCTACAGCTTTCTTAATCAAAAGAAGCGGATGATCAGATATTCTTCAACAAAATCTATTTCATTGCCAAATAACTGACTGGGAAATGAGAAAAAAATGATAGTTTATTAACAACTTAATGTGAATGACACAAACTATAAAAACAGTAATTTATATATCGTATAGACTAAATGCCAATGTTGCTAAGTGTTAACACATCAATATAACATGTGACAATTTACAACATATTAGACAGATGTTACTTTTGTGGTGTTAAAAAAAAAAGACAAATGTTACTTTTGAAAATAATTATATGATTAATATATAAGTTGAATTAACATACAAATATACAATGTACTTTGTCAAAAGAAATATTTAACATTTTGACCGAAACTTTTTTACTTTTGTAAAACGAAAACATATCCCCCCCCCCCCACTCCCCCCCCCCCCCCCAAAAAAAAAAAGCATATGCTCTCTAGAATTCAAGAACAAGACATGGTGATATGAGGAAACCCTGGAAAAAAGGGAAAAAATTAAAGAAACACAAAGTCAAAGAATTTGTCTGTCTGGAAATGAAAAAAGGATCTAATTAGCAAACAAGACCAGTCAACCTAAGAATCTTCTTGATATCACACACAACCAAATATATATGTAAAAATAATAATTAATAAAATAAAAAAATCTGAAAACGCGGTTTCTACGATTATTGGAGTCAAAACCAGAAATGGTGTTGGTGAGAAGCTAAATCGAACAAACAAAAAAAAGCTCAAAACTTTCTTCTTCTTCTTCTTCCTCAAACTCACGAACCCTAAGACGAGCTTTGTAAACCATCATCATCGCCGCCTTTCTGAGACGATGGAGAATCGTAAAGGAGGAGACTTTAGCGTACCCAGCTCCGAAGCTTTGACCACGACGCTTCGCAATGCGATCCAAGCTCTGGGTCGTGGTTTCGATGTCACATCCGATGTTCGTCTCCTCTACTGCAAAGGAGCTCCTGGTTCGAGACTCGTCCACATCGAAGAAGGACAGAACAGAGATCTTGAATTGTCCGATGGGTTTTCTCTCCCTAATGTCCCCGTTGATATCGAGTGCTCACGAGGCGACGAGGGCATACATAGAATCCCTGTTTGCACCTTCCATCAGGTGAAGATGCTATTCTTACATTAAGCCCTTTATGTCTTTTTGTCTAGGATGTTTTGTCTGATTTTTGATATTTGTGGAACCACTAAGCTCAATTAAACCTTTGGACTTATCTAAATTTAGGAGCTTTTAGTCCCCGGTGTTGAAAATATCATTTCTTACATTAAGCCATGTTTTGTCTTTTGTCATGTTGCCTGATCTGATATTTGTGGAACCATTAGTTCATAGTAACCTTTGGACTATTCTAAATTTAGAAGCTTTACCTGAATTAGTCCAGATGCTAAGGGCAACTGTTTGTTGATGTGTTCTTGATTTTTTTTTTTTTTTTTTTTTTTGGGCAGATGGCAGCATCCTTCAACGAGAATTCAGGTGTAAAAGGGAACATACCACTCGGATGCTTTAACGCAATGTTCAACTACACTGGCTCCTGGCAAGTCGATGCAGCTTCCACGAAATCTCTCGCAGTCGTTGGATACTTTAATAAGCTTTATGAAGTCAAATTAGCAAAGCTTACATTGTTCTTGCGCAATGAGATCAAACGCGCCGTTCCTTCCTCATGGGATCCTGCTTCCTTAGCCAGGTATAGTCTCTCTTCCTTTAACAACACCCACCCTGTGTTCCCTTCAGTGGTTTGTAGATTCTGATGTTTCTTTCTCCACTTTGATACAGTTTTATCGAAAACTACGGTACTCATATTGTAACCTCGGTGACGATTGGTGGAAGAGACGTTGTTTACATCAGACAGCATCAGTCTTCTCCTTTACCTATATCCGAGATCGATAACTACGTCAATGACATGAGGAAGCACAGGTTTCAAGATGCAGAGAGTCAATCTATCACTGGACCATTAAAATACAAAGACAAGGTTAGTAAAAACCGTCACGGTTACTATTTTGGTAAAACAGAGTTTTAGTTTCATTCTGTTAGCTGAAAGAGAGCTCTCTCCTGTAGGATATCACAGTAATATTTAGGAGAAGAGGAGGAGACGATCTTGAGCAAAGCCACACTAGATGGGCTAAGACAGTACCAGCAGCACCGGACATTATCAACATGACTTTTACTCCTATTGTCTCTCTCCTCGAAGGTGTGCCTGGTCTAAGGCATTTAACGCGTGCCATCGAGCTTTATTTGGAATGTGAGTTTCTATCTAAGAAAGCAAAACATCTTTTACTATTCCAATCTACCCTGTTTAGCGTTTCTTACAAACAGAAAAAAAAAAATATCTCTTACCAGATAAGCCTCCTATTGAAGATTTACAGTACTTCTTGGACTTCCAAATAGCTAGAGCATGGGCTCCTGAGCTGAGTAACCTCCAACGTAAAGAGCCTGTGTGTGAATCTCTTCAGTTTAGCTTAATGGGTCCTAAACTGTTCGTCAGCGCTGATCAGGTATACACAGAGCAGAAGATTATTTCGGTTAGGTTTAGGCATTTGGATATTCAGTTCGGTATCAAGTAGTTCGGATAGGGGAATTTAGGACTCATTTATAAATCCAAGGAAGATGGTAGTCCTTGGTTCGGTTTAGTTCCAGTTTGGTTCTGTTATAGATATTTGGTTATTTTATATATATATATGTATATAGAAATCGTATTTTAGAAATTCTGATTTATCCATTCGATTCTTGATTCAGTTTCGGTTCCATTTGAAATCCAAGGTAGTCTTTGGTTCGGTTTAGTTTCGGTTTGGTTCTGTTACAGATATTTGGTTATTTTATTTATGTATAGAAATCTTATTTCATAAATTTGGATATTTGTTCCGTTTCGGTTCCATTTAAATATTTTGTATATAGAAAATATAGGAGCCGTTTTGGTATCGGTGATATTTGATCCGGTTTTGGTTTTTCGATTCGGTTCTTCAGATATCTGGTAAAATGCCTGGTCTAACCAAGTTTATAGATAAACTGAACATATTGATTGCCTTTTTGGGGTATTTTCAGGTAACGGTTGGGCGTAAACCGGTCACAGGTCTCAGGCTAAGCTTAGAAGGAAGCAAACAAAACCGTCTCTCTATCCATCTACAACACTTAGTCTCTCTCCCCAAAATCTTGCAGCCACATTGGGACTCTCACGTGCCAATAGGTGCACCGAAGTGGCAAGGACCAGAAGAGCAAGACAGCCGCTGGTTCGAGCCTATCAAATGGAAGAACTTCTCTCACGTTAGCACCTCGCCGATCGAACACACGGAGACGCACATCGGCGATCTTTCGGGCGTTCACATTGTCACCGGAGCTCAGCTTGGTGTTTGGAACTTCGGATCAAAGAACGTTTTGCATTTGAAACTACTCTTCTCCAAAGTCCCTGGTTGCACAATAAGACGGTCTGTTTGGGACCACACACCGGTTGCTTCCACGGGGAGACTCGAACAGGGAGGTGCTTCTACGTCGAGTAGTTCGGCTGAGGAGAAGAGAGAAGACGTGTCGGGGCAGGCAGGGAAGCTGGCTAAGATAGTGGACTCGTCTGAGATGTTGAAAGGACCACAGGATTTGCCTGGACATTGGCTTGTGACTGGAGCAAAGCTAGGCGTTGAAAAGGGTAAGATTGTGTTGCGTGTGAAGTATTCGTTGCTAAATTATTGAGGAGGGTTTTTAGATGTGAGATCTATGTTTTTCCGACAGCATTCTTTGCACAGAGCGAATCTAATCTTCTTGTACATGGATGGTTTCGTAAGCAAGCAGCCGCTCTCGGTTTGGTTCGACTTTTAGAGTGCTTTTGGTTTTGTATTGGTTGACTATTAAGTTTTGTTCCGGTTTGGTTCTGTAGACGACTTTTTATTATCAAGTCGGAGATGTAAATTTTTGTGTGATTCAATTTCAACACATGGTGGTTGTAAGGACTTTTCATGTCACGTTTCTGTGAAATTTGCATGCCTTTTATCGTTTAATCAATTAATAATCATTATTACAAAAGAAAATCAAAGATTGGGTTTGAACTGGTACGAAGATCAGATCAGGTGACTCCCGGAGCCCTGTTGATGGTTTCGACTTTCGACATTCATGTCTGAGCATTTGCTATTGACGGTGGAGATGTCTTGGCAAATGCAGACTTGCCACTAGGTCCACCGAATCAACTATGAGTTCCTTCAATACGCACTCTCAAGCTTATGACTTATGATGTTAAGTCAGGTTCGTGAGCTTATCCACGATTTCCTGAAGCCCTGAGCTTGTAGCTGCTCCGGAGGTCAAGTAGCATAGCCAAAACATACGGGAAATTTTGGTGCAGCTGGCAGATAGATGGAGGTATATGTCTCTGTACCAGTTACCAAAATATTGGCTATAAACCAGACCAATTGAATGTAAACGGTTCTTTTTTTTTTTGAAACAAAACGACTCCTAAGAGTTAGTGTATCAACTGATCATATGGTTAAACAATTAGTACTAATCATTTAAAAATCAGACATTAATAAGAATCACGAAATATAGTGGTGAAATTGGGTTAATTCGATCTTGTCCGGTTTACTTTGGTTTGAACAATCATTGGTCCCTGTATGTGTGTTTCTTTAGGTGACAAGTTACTGGAAGCAACATGTTAAATGCTTCTACTCGATATCGCGTGACTATAGTAGCAATTCCTATGAACAATCTGCTATGAACCGGGTTATATATATATATATATAGAAATGCTTGATTTTCGAATTTATGACAAAAAGATAACATATGAAATGACGATAAACGAGAAGATCACATTAGTTTGTGGAACTTCATTTAGTTTCTTTTTTTTTTTCTGACTTTCTTCAAAGCCGTGCCAGCCCTGCGATATCAGTAGGATAAGCGTCTGAAGGCGACTCTGCCTTGTACGACCTCCTCGCGATAACAATGTTTGCAGCTTCAGTTGGGTGAAACGCGTCCCAGAACACATACGCGTTTCTGTCTCTACATGGTCTTTGTCCCGGTAAACATGTGATCTGACCTGCATTTCTACCGATGCCACAACATCCAGCGTTCGTCACCCTAAACCCTGGAGAAAAAAAAAAACATTCCCGACAAAAACGATATCAAGTTCGGCTTCTTTAATAATAAAAAACAAAAACCAAATGTTTGTGTTTTGTTTTTGTGTATATACCGAATCTAGATGGGTTTTTAATCATGTCCTGGAAAACGTCATAAGCATTGATGTAGGTAAACTTCGCATCAGGGTGATTGTTGTTGAGCTGATCAACCAGAGACCGTAGCTTGCTGTTGAAGATTTGGTTTGCTGAGTTGATTCTTTCGTCGCAAGTCCTACTGTCACGACTGCGTGCGAGCGCGTTAGGACTACAACCGATTGCGCCGATTCCTATCAATGCAAACTTCCTAGCCCCATAGTTGTATAGTGCCTGCACAAAGCTTGTAACGTTGTGTTAACTTAATGATCTAATGACATGAAAACAGAGGTAGGTAGACAAGGCCATATTTAGATGAAACGTACGGTAAGCTGAGTGCTGTAGCGACTGATGAGATCGCTAGCGTATTGTTCTGGTGTGAATTGTCTGCTAGAAGAGTAGAACGTAGGCATGAAGTAGTTGTTGAGGTAGTCATTGCTTCCCATACCAACAGAGTAAATGCACTTTTTGAGGTAATCAGCTGCTTGAGTCTCTCCTCCCAGCAGACTCACAACCTGCTGAACCGTGTTCTGGTAGTTCCTAACTTGTCCACTAAAGCTTATCCTTTGTCCCTTCATTTTTTCAAGAAAACAGAAAAATTGGTTAGAAAATTGTTGATAGAAAGTGTTATTTATGTTTAGTTACCAATTGTCGACCGGTTTCTTCTCGGATTCCGGCAGCTGCTGATGCGTAATTAACTCCCGAGAGTATTTGTCGACCTCTCACAGCATTGTACGCAGGAATGTAGTCATTAAATCCAAGTAGCTCAGCTTCATTACACAACACAGAAACACAGAAAGGTCAAAACCATGTTTTCTCCGTTTGAAAAATATGTATGAAAATTTTTGACACTTATTATTTTCTATGTTTAGTTATATCCAAAGATGTTTAATCAATCATAATTTAGTAAACATAATTAGTGTTTTTGAAATTTACAAAATATGGATCTTTTAAAAACAATTTTTTAAAAAAACTATGGATCATTTTGAAACGGAGTGTGAGTATTAGACTAGGACTATTAACATTTTAGCCACATTAATTATGTAACTAGCATTAACTGTGTTTACTTAAAGTGTTATATTGAGAAGATAGATTGTGTAAAAAGGACTCATACCGATCTCGTCAACGGTGGTTCTTCCGTTGGAGAAACGGCCAGTGGGGCCGCCAAAATCGATGCCGTAAGGGAAATAATTGGCTCTTGCAAAAGAAACAAGACCATTGTTGTTTCCATTGTCAACCAAAGAGTCACCAAAAATGAAGTAACATGGAACTTGTTGTGCTTTTGTTACACTAACCGCTAAACCCAACAACACAAACACTACACACCAACTGTTTAAGTAACTCTCCATTTCGAAACCAAAGTCTACTGGGTGATGAGGTAGGAAATGGAAAGTGTAATGATGTGAAGAAAATCCGTAGAGGCTGTGTATTTATATAGATATATGTTCGATATTTTGGTAGCTTTAATTTTGTAGAGTTATGGTCACTTTAAGATTGGTGGTCCAATGAAAAAATATCTGTTTTTTTTTGTATTCATAAATGAAGATTAGGATTGATTTTTGAAGGGCTTTTAATCGAACTTATTTAAACTGGGTGTGTGCCGACAGCCGCATCGACATTAATCACGTACTAAAGATCGTCATTATGTTTAGTTCAAAAAAGATCATCACTATTTTAAGGACTTGTATTGAGAAATAGGTTAGGCATGGATAATTGGGTGTTCTGTTCGGTTTAGTTTTAGTAACTTGCTTTCCTGTATTTTAAAGATAAAAATTGGTATAATTTATTTGGATATATTATGATTAGTTTTTGTGTTTTTGGTTTGGTTTGGATAATAGAAGCATGTCTATGAAAAGCTGTAGAAACAAAAACTATAAGAAAACAGGTTGAATTTTTTTTCCTGTAATACCAAAATTAGGCATGGACATTCGGGATCCCAATCGGATTTCGATTTTTTGGATTTCGGTTTTCATATTTATCAAAATCAGTCTATTCGGATTATTTAAAAGTTCGGTTCGGACCGGTTCGAGTTCTACCGGATTCGGGTCGGGTAAGTAAATTTTCAAAGAACCGGTACAACTCAATGTACTTTCGAGTTCAAGTCTCAATCGATTCTTCAATTTTAAAATATCTGATTTGTACATATTTTGTAATCAAAACATAAGTAAAATCGGTTTTTATCGGGTTTCAAATACCTAATTTATACCTTTTTGTAACCAAAAAATAAGTAAAATAGATTTAAAAATAAGACAGAACGTCAACTATGATAATTCAAAATCAAACGAAAAGAAATTATATTTATTGATAAAAAACAAATAAATGAAAGCATAAAACAAAAATCACATTCTTATAAAATGAGAAAGATTGTTTAATGAAAACAAAATCTAAATCTAAATATTTCAAAATTCAACAGCCACATTTAACCATCATCCTTCATGTAATAGATAAATATTTTAGATGTTCAATATATCTTAATGCATTTTGAATACATATTAGGAATTAAGATCATATTTGGTACAAGATTTTTATTGAGTTTTGAATGTTTCGGGTTCAATCAGATATCCATTTAGATTCGGATTTGGTTCGAATAATATCCATAACCTAAAATACCATAAAACTAGATCTATTCGGTATTTATGTCGGGTATAGATTGATTCGAATTTATTTTTACCAGATCGGATTAGATTCGGATTTCCGGGTTCGGTATATCTGCTTACCCCTGATCAAAATCCTCTTATAAAATGATATTTTGCAGCTTAATTTGAGAGGCGAAAAACGCGTAGGTAGGTTTTGACAATGCCACTGGTGCTTCCGAAGTAGAGTTTATTCCACGTATAAAATCCAAACTTTTTTAAAAATAAAATCAAACTTGGTCCTTTGGATATTCAATCCGTCAACTAAAATCATTTTTATATACAAAGTAGGAAAGGAAGTCGGGATAGATCATAGATCGTATATTATTTGTCTCACTTATTGTGTGTGTGTATATATATATATCTATATATATAAAAAAATGTTCCTTCTTTCCTGTTGTGCTACGTCATTAAGTCGTTCGACAACAGGGTGACACGTGTCCTGATTTATTTAAACGCTGCGCATCATTTCTATTTCTATTGGGCTTTACTTAAGTGTTGTGCTTTGGGTTTGGGCTGTGTCTGCCCCCATGTTCCTCCGCGTCGATCTCAGTTCGCGTTTGAAGGTCCTCTCCTCCTCAAGCATCTCTTCCACGCAATCCACCGGTATCAAAGCTTCACGCCATTGAGATAACACGGACCAAGTCGTCACCAATCCTCATCTCGATCCCATGGATAAGGCGTCTTGATGTTCCGAAGTCGTGCTCTGCTCCGTCGTCGTCAACAGATCCGATGAGAAGAAGATCGAGCAACGTTAATGGCTATTTCTTCCTCTTTTGACATCTGGCCCTTCGTCTTCTTGCTTCTTTCAGTTAGGCCCCTGAACTTTCAACTTGTGCAGAAACATCCTATTGATGCAGCCCCCAAACATTTCTGATCGTGAATCTAGACCCAATGAGTATCCAGAATTTGCAACACTGGTCCCTGTGATTTCATCTTATTTCGTTTAGACCCCAGATGTTTCTGATTTGCAGAAATAACTTTGCAATGCCATCCAAAACTTCGAACTGTGCACTTTAAACCATGTGATATGCAATTATGCATGCAAATACAATATATACATCTAAATGCAACCTAATATAATTATTATAAACTAAAATATGAATCTAAAACTCAGAAAAATGTATGAAAAGTACAATTGACTAGCATTTTTAAAAGGTCAAAATAAAAATATTGATGACAATATAAAATAATTATATATTGGTGGTAAGCTAACTAAATAATTTCTAACAACGATAATATAATAGATAGTAAAAATTGTAAGAAAAAGTAGTAAGAATAATATAATACGAAAATAATTTATTGGATAAGTCAAAACTTAACTACATCATTAATCATGATAAAATAGTTACTACTATAAGTTCGAACATTTTTTTCCTGCTATCTCAACAAACGAGAAAAAAAAACATGATACATCAGTGTAAATTTTCAAAATTTATAATAAAATTCACATTTTTAACATTTGAATATTGAACCACATATATTAACAATACAGCGAATGCTCCATAAATAATTTTTATAGCCAACAATACAACATATAGCCTAACTTTGGTAGTAAAAAAAATTGCAGAATTCATTGTTTTCAAATTTTTGTTAATGTGGGTTTGAAGAAACATAAAAAAACAGCATGAATATATTTTTCTCAAAGATAATAATACATAAATATATAACCTAACATATATTTGTAAATATTAAACAATAAAAAAACTAATATCAAATTTTATGCTACCTGCCTATTTTTCTTAAAACTATATATGAATGATAGTTATTCAGTTAAATCAGGTTATTGGTTAGCTAGGAACACATCTTCCTAGAAAAGGCTATAATAATTCCTTCAACTCTTTATAAATACTATAATTTCATTTCACTGATTATAACAAATCTTCAACAAGAAAATTATGTTAACTCTTGATTTTATTAACAAAAGTAAAGTATTATATATATCAATAATTGATTACAAAAATGTCTGTCATTTTTATCATAAAATCAAAGAAAGTAATCATAATTCATTTAATAACAAATTAATTTATATTAATATAACATTTTAAAATAAAAATTATTAAAGAAAAATTAAAAATTATCTACTCTAATTATTTAAATTATTTTCAAATTATGATCCCGCCCGTAGGGCGGGCCGATCCTAGTCTAAAATAAAAAGATTTCAATTATTTAGAATGGATGAATATTGGTTGATAGAAAACAGGTGAAGAATTAGGTTTGGGCATTAAATGAAAAAGTAGAGTCCTTGTGAATAAATCAACGACTTTGTATCATAATTGACCAAGGCAAGGTGATGCTCCCATGTCCCTTCCAAGGCTCCAACTCATTCGATTTAGGTGAAACTCATAACTTAAGATAATAACACATTTATTATACTATATCATTTCATGATATACGGTGAATTTCCAGGTATATAGTCATATAGATGTCCAGAAAACTCATATTGGGTATTATTAAGGATCCAATTCAGACTCAAACGGGTTGGTGATTCACTGGTTTTACAATACTATTTAATTATCTCTTGCGATCTATGTTAATACCTGGAAGAAGAAAAGAGAAATGAATCATGGGATATTGAGGATGCTAATGGTAGAAAGAAAAAAATTGTTCACAATGCAAATTTATACATTAAGAAAACTCTAATTTATAAAATATATTTACAAAATTATAGATCCACCGCTAAACGATGGCCATATTCTCCTATTATAAAATGTATTACCACTTTGTCACGAAATCATTATAGACTTCTTAGTGACAGATAAGTTCATCGTTAAATGCTTTCTTGACAAGGTTTTGTTCATAAAGGAAGTCATTTTTTCAAAACCCTAATACGTACGTCGTAGATCTGTAGTTGATTAAATGTGTAGGCATAATTAAAAAAAAAAACTTGCTAATATATCTAGAAGATTTGATCATTCAATCTTTCGACCGTCATTAATTATATAATCAAAAGAATAAGAAAAAGGTATATTAAAAAACAAAAGAAAACAATACAGTGTGATTGTCTTCGCGTTAGACTGATCGAGATCACAATCAAGCAAAGATTGATAACCATTTATGCTTAATTAACAAAATTTAATAGAGTATCTCCATCGGTTTTAATATAATCCGTTTTATCTCCATCCGTTTTTTTCTTTTAAAAAATATAAGTGATATTAAAAAAATTACACACAAATTAAAAAAAAAATGATCAATTGTTTTGTTTCATTATTTTGTTTTGTTTGATTATGTTAATTATAAGCTAAAAATTGTAAAAATAAAAAAATATTATTTGTTTTAAAAATACAAAATAATACTTATAGTGAAACAAAATTAAAAGTATAAAACAATATTTTATATGAAACGTAAGAAGTATTATGTGTGGACAGAATTAGCTAGGTATTTACATATTTTCGAAAGATAAATGGGATAGAAATTAGAGCATCTCCAATCTTCATTTATATTTGCCTCTATAATATTATTTAGATATAAAATTACTCCAATCCTACTCTATTTATTATTCTAAAATAGATATCACTATATTTTTCTCTATTTATAGAGGAAAAAATATCATTCCTCTATATTTTGCTTTATACTTAAAGATCTCTATTTTAAAGAAATACATTGGAGCAAATCACATCTCTATTATAGAGTTTTTTTATTATAGAAAGAAAAAACAAAATACATTAGAGATACTCTTAGGGTTTTAGATATTTATGCTTCAGTCACTTTTTGATTTGATATAATAATATAAGTTTATCACTAAACTGGTTTGGGTTGATTTTTTATTAAAATGTAATAACAAGTTATTGAAATAAAAACCTTTTGAAATAAAAGTTTACAAAAAAAAAAGTTATTGAAATAAATTAAATAACCTGTATCATTATATTTAAATTAGCTAGGTCATTTATAGGAATTTTGGTTATGTTAAGATCGATTTATATTTTGATTTCCTTATGTTGGATGGGTTTCGTTTGTGTTGTAACACTTTTGTTGGATCATTTTCTTTGTTCACATTTTATTGCCATAGGTTTGGCTGATAACTGCTCAAACAGTACACCCGTTATTAGGCTTTGATCATTTTGGTTCGAATGAAATGCTTAACCATTTTTTGGTAAAATTGCTCAACCATTTTTATTCGTTCCTATATCATAACAAAGTGTACAAATTGGGAAGAACTATAGCCTATAGGTTTCCAATTCAAGTTAGTCGATCGGCAATGAACGAAGACGTCTATATCATCATCTGTTATTTAGTGTTGATTATTGAATTATCTCTACTTTTGATGTGAGATATCTTAACACGTTTTATCAAATGGCTCTTTTGGATTAATCAACTCGAACTGATTTCCACTTTCTGTTTGGATAGGTTATACATTTTTGGGCTTAGCTTTCTTTTTTTTGACGACTTTTGGTTAGCTCTAGAGTTTAGAAATTTGATGAAGTCGGAACTTTATCCTATTGATGACTGTCCGATGGTTTGGTTTAATAAGCTCTAATACTATTTCAGGAGCCATGGGACATGGGATCAGATGACAATAAATGGGACTCATATACTGTGTAGTGTTGAATCATCGATCTCATTCAAGAAAGAGGATAGGACCAACTAATCAAGAAAAAAATCAAATGCCTAATGGAAGTAACTACATGATTACGTGTTATGTTCTTTCTTACTACTAGTACTTGTTATTGATGAAAGGATTTCTTTTCTTGCAAGGAATTGAAGATAACTAATGTTACAATAAATAATATGAACATGTTGACATATTTTCACCCATTGTAGATTCAGTTTCAGCGAAGCTATATATATATCGGATATTAATTTTTTCTTACTAATTAAAAGATTTTAACATAAACATGATAATTAACCCAAGAAGCAAAGCATTAACTGTGGAAGCGAACCAGAGAGTGCAATTTTTATAAAGTAAAACAATTTGGGTACACACATATAACATTACTTCAGAATCTTTTTTCCAGTAACTGAATTTAGAACTTGAAAATCATTACAATTGTTTGAAAGCTCTAGCTCCTATTATATGTTCTTTCAAAGCTTTGCCAACGCCGAGATATCAATTGGATAAACGTCTGAAGACGATTGCGCATTGTAAGATCTCTTAGCAATGATCGTATTCGCAGCATCCGTTGGATGAAACGCATCCCAAAACACGTACTCATTTCGGTTCGGGCACGGACCTTGTCCCGGTAAACATGTTAGCTGACCTCCGTTCCTTCCAACTCCGCAACACGCAGCGTTAGTAACCCTAAACCCTAGAAACATTTGCCCACAACCCAAATATATATATCAAGATAAAAGAAAACCATTTTTAACATAAATTACAAATGTCGATTTTGTAACGTTTTATGTTTGTGATAGAGTTAAGATTCATGAAGAGAAAAAAAAAATTCATGACGAGTTATGTGTACCGTAAGCAGAGGGGTTGGCGATTATGTCCTGGAAAACGCCATAAGCATTAATGTAGGTGAACTTAGCATCCGAGTGCTGGTTGTTGAGCTCTTGGACCATAGACTTAAGCCTGTTGTTGAAGATTCGGTTGGCCGAGTTAAAACTCTCCACACAAGTTGTTCCATCGGTGCTGCCCTGTGCCAGAGCGTTCGGGCTACACCCTATGGCTCCCACTCCTACCAGTGCAAACTTTCTAGCTCCGTAGTTGTATAGTGCCTTCATAAACACACAAAGAAAGATTGTGGAACAAGGAATAAATACTCATACTTGATCCAGATGGATCTCTCTAACAGAAATAAATATGAAACTTTATTACCAAATGAGTTCCTACAGCTTAATTGCATTAGGAAATTTGATTTTTTTCAAGAGGTCAAAAGGTTGAAAATTAATATTGATTTGGACCAAATCATGTCATATCTATTGGTCGGAAAAAATAACTATAACTGACAACAAACCAGAGGAACTATTTCGTAGAGCATAGTCTCATCAATGTGAACATCACTTAACTTGAGAAAACTTACATTGAGCTGGTCGCTGTAACGATTGATAAGATCATCAGCGTATTGTTCGGGAGTGTACTGTCTGCTAGTGGAATAGTACTGAGGCATGAAGTAATTATTAAGATAGTCATTGCTTCCCAATCCAACAGAGTAAATACATTTCTTAAGATAATCAGCTGCTGTATTTTCATCTCCAAGGAGTTCCACCACTTGTGCCACTGTGTTCTGATAATTCTGGACTTGTCCACTAAATGTTACCCTTTGTCCCTTCATACCCAAAAGCAAAACGAAGAAAAGTTATAGTTCTATTTTGTCTTATATGGAAACATATATATTAATCAAAATCTTGTTCTGGTTACCAGCTGTTGACCGGTTTCGTCTCTAATTCCAGCAGCTGCAGATGCGTAGTTGACTCCTTGAAGTATCTGCTCGCCACTCGCATCACTATACGCCGGAATGTAGTTATCAAATCCAAGTAGCTCAGCTTCATTGTATCACAAGATATGTCAAACCCCCCATGTTAGTTTTTTTCCCATGTTAGATTCTGATTATAACATTATAAGTCTCACTCTAGTTTAGTTAACCAAAATGAGATTATAACTTTGAGGAACAGTGGAAAAAACATGTTTTATAATAGAAGAAAGATGTGGTTTAGGGTTTACCAATTTCATCAACGGTAGTTTTTCCATTGGAAAACCGACCAGTTGGACCGCCCAAATCAATGCCGTAAGGGTAATAATCGGCTCTTGCAAGAGAGGAAAGACCATTATTGTTTCCATTATCAACCAAAGAATCACCAAAGATGAAGTAGCATGGAATTTGAGGCTCTGCTTTTACATTAAACGCTAAACCTAGATATAAAACCAACACAGAAACCAAACACCATTTCTTCAAGTAATTCTCCATTGACCACAACCAGAAAAAAAAACACACACACACACACTCACACTTAGGAACTAATTTTTATGTATGGAGAACACAATGTTTTGTGGAGTGAGCTTTTTCTTTTGAGTCGTGGTGGTTGTGAAATGTGAACAACCCAAAGAAGTTTTGAGTCTATTTATGGATGGACTCTGAGAAATGTAGTGTTATACTATTTTCTTTAATTCCATTTTTAGCTGTTGTTAATTTTGTGGCAAACTTTATTTTAAGATCGGTGGGTCCAATATGCCGGGCCGTGTCCAATTTATATGGACCATGTTCAAAAAAATATTAGTGGCATATTTAACGATGTAGTTAAAATTTATACATTTATTTATATATATTTGATGTTTTTTTAGAATTCTAAATTTAGTACAATGCTTAAAAGTTTAAAGTTTCATATTAATTTTCAAAAAATTTAATTTATTTTTTTATTTTTTAGTTTGGACCCTATTCAATCATACTCACTTGCACATGCTGTTAGACGGTTACACCACTATAAATACTATAGTTAAAGATATTTTATGGGTAAAAGAAAGAACAAACTCTGTGAAATGTATTTTCGTGGTAGATGGAGTTGTCGTCTCACTAATAACTTCGTCGTGAGAAATTGATAACGAGAGTTTTTCGATATAATATTTCATTCAAATACGATCGATCCTATCGTCTGGTTGGTAGAAATATTATAAAGTAAATAGCTTAAATTGTATTGTATAGTCTAATGGTTCTTGTAATTTTGAAAGCTGTGCTTTTGAAATTAGTCTTACTTTATGTAAGAATTAGTCTTGGACTTGGTTTTCATGAAATAAATAAAATTTTCACTTCAGCAAAAAAAAAAAATTCAAAATTTTACCAAGAAATCTCTGGTCTAACTTGGCTGTACGCGTGGGAGTTCCAAAAAAAAAAAAACTTGGATGTACGCCATTATGCGATTATGGAAGGAAGGATTACAAGAGATCTTTAACATGGTGCAAGTAAATCTGGTCAGGCGTGGATCTTCATAGGACGGCTCAGATGATGCAGTTAGGCGTAGATTTTCATAAGACAGGTAGTATTGTCGGTTGTCGAATCGTCTATGTAATATTCCTAATAATTGTAATATCATAATGTTAAAAAAAAAAACTTGGCTGTACGCGTGGGAGTTCCAAAAAAAAAAAAACTTGGCTGTACGCCATTGTGCTTGCAACAACTATCACAATTTACTGTAAAAAAAAATCGGTCGCTTACGTAGCTTATGCTATGGGCCGGCACAAGAACCCATCAACAGTCGAAAGATATATACAGAAGCAAAAGGAAAATGAAAATATGGACTTGAATTGAACATTTTTTTTGTTATCAGAAAAAAACAAACTACATTTTGAACTCTTTAAAGTTATCAGTAACATCATGCATTCATACGTTAACGTCAGTCGCATTGTAATATAAGATTGATTAACGTGATCATACTAATTACACGTTAACGTCATTTGCATAGTAATTATAGTGCAATAAAGAGTCCAATCAATTTTTTCCTCTTCTGCAAGCTGACTGAGAGCTAAGTATATCTCAAAAGTTAAGTAACACCACTAAAAGTTATTTGAAATAAGAAATTAGGCTAGATAACAAGAGCAAATGTACGTGTGATCAGAGGTGTATCATTTCTCCCCCGCGTATATAAAATGTTCAAATTTTTAGTTCGCATTGATGGAGTAGCTAGCTCATGCAGTGCCGGTCCTGAAATATTCATGGTTTAATACGAAATACAAAATTGAGGCTCCTATATAATATATAAGTATGCCAATTAAAAATTCAAGTTTATAATAAAAAATTATAATGTCCTCAAAACTAAAAAAAATTATCAGTTCTTAAATATAGATCTTTTTGTATTTTTTCGTGCAAAATCATCCATCAAACTTTCGTAATTAAGGTTCTTGATCATATCCTTTTCAATCGACAACATAGTCAGACCATTTAATCTTTTTTGTTGTCGTTATAATTTTTTTCCCTTTTTTACCTTTTAATCCACTCATAATTAATAACACAGAATACAAAAAATTTAATTATCTTTGTATTTTAGTGATGTTCCACAACTTACACATAACAAATTGTCAAATTGATATATTTTTAAGTAATAACAATTAAAAAAATAGGCCTTAAAATTTTACAAAAATAGTAGGTTCCATATGTATGTATCATATGTTTTCGTTCAAGCTCGGGCCTGAGCTCACGGAGCTGCGAAATTGGCAGGTGATTCGTTGCGGAGTTTTCAACCAAGATAAATACATATCATAGCATGATGAAACTGTTAAAAGAAGAACTAACAACAGCTTTTATGACCAAGTGTTCATGCATGAAAGTAACATGATGCAAAAATCATCTTGTAAAGACATTTCTAATCCTATTCCGTTTTCTACGCCAAACATTATTTTGGAGTTAATATATTCCAATTCCACTTTATTTTGGAATTGAAATTTTTATTTATAGAATAGTGCTTTAAATTTTGAATAATTTTATTTCATACTTCAGTATTTAAAGATAATACAATAACATTTTACCAAGAAAAATGATTTCCATAAAAAATATTAAATAATTTTATATAAAGATGCAAAAACTAATAAAAATACCAAATCAAAACAAATAAAATAAAATAAATATAATATAGAATAAACGATTTAATAATCCAGAAATAATCGTCAGGATTGGTGAAGTATGAAAATGACTGATTTTTAAAAAAATTCTTGTTAGATTTAAAAAATCAAAGATAAAAAAACTCATTATTCATTATGAAATGCATTAGTTAATCATTTGTGGATAAAATCTTACAATGCTCATTATTAAGCCAAAATATGATATATCATATACATCTTTATGATTATTGTACTTTTTAATAATAAATTTTCAAATTTAATAAATTATATTTTTACGAAAAATTTTGTAAACATGAAATAGTTGAGGATAATTGGTAATTTTTATAAGTAAAAGATATTACTAACAATTATTGATAAAATAAAATCTAAATTATTTTTTGAATATTATTTTTTAGAGTAAAAATAGAGTAAAATATTAGAATAAACTTAACTAATTTTTGGTGTTGCATCATTTTTGAGTAGAAAATGGAATGATACATTATAAATGTTCTAAAGGTTTATAATTCTACATTTTATCCACAAAAATTTTCCCATATGAACTTTCTCGTCACAGATTAAATTTTGATTAGTCAAATGTACAACTCAAATATCTTTGTTAACCAGCATAACTAATTAACGCGCTATGAATAATTATTTTTACTAATAGTTCAATAAAATATTCTTACTTACAAGGGGTGTCCATGATCTATGTCACGATGTACTAGCACACAAATTGATTAAGATTAATTGGTTCTTAATGCCATTTTTGTTTAGTCAGTTAGAACTGCAATAAATGAAAGTTAGTTGGGAGTTTAGTTGTAGGGCAACCAGACCAAAAAGTCAAGAACTGGGTTACTGAGGAACGTGCTCCTGCTTGAAAATCTATCAAGACGTTGACGGTCCATGATTATCTGAAACTGTGTTTATTTTAATTCGTTAATTATATAGTTTGTAATGTTTTATACATTTGTTTCAATTAATCTCTAATTTTATATTTTTCCGCTTCAAAAACGGATTTTCTAAAAAAAAATTGTTTGAAACAATTATAGTTTTCGTATTTCCAATGCAACTTTTGTCAATTAATAATGAAAAATTATAAAGTTTAAAAATATTAATTATATTTTGTAAAGTTTTATTGGTTTTAAGATACAGGAAATATAAAATTACAGAAAACTACGTATTTATAACTAAATTTTATTCTCTCCGTTTCAAAAAAGTATTTTATATTTTCACATATTAAAAAATATATTAAAATTTGATTGTAAATGCATTGTTTTGTGAATAATAATTTTTCATAAATTTTAGCCAATAAACATCATTAATTTTTTTGAAGTTTAATTTTTTGTATTAAATATTACACTAAAAATTAAAAGAGTCAATTAGGTGTATATTCTAAAACTATATGGAAATTTGCAAGGAAGGAGAAGCCTAGGACGCGAAACGGGCTTGCTTGGGTCTGGCCAACTGAATTACGAAGCTGCCCTTTCAGTCTAATGATAACCTATAGAAAAGTTTATATCGTAGAGTAGGGAAACGCAAGAGTTGATGTGATTAGGGATAGATATAAACATCGATATAGCAGGTTTTTGTGTGCTTGATATCGTCGAGAAACGAAACATATCCGGCCCAATTCGGCGAGCATTAAATGCAAGATCTTGTAGAGATTTTGGCATATACATACACCTCTACATCGTCGTCTTTTGTACTTATCTCCGTTTATAAAACCGAAGCACTTAACCGGCTGCTGAGCTCACAAACATCATCGTCTTCCACCTTTTAACAGAGAGAAAAATCAAGAGAGAGAAAACTTCCATTCGAGGCAGAAACAAAGGTATGTCCAAAAGCCTAGATTTGTACATATTTAGCCGTTTCTCTGTCCTCAACCACCGAATATTTGTCTTGATAGACGGCCATTTATGAGTCTTCAGTTACATTTATTAGGGTTTTCTTAGTACAACATTTATTTTGTCGTTTATAAATGATTGGCTCAAGAGAATATATTTCCTTTTATGGTTGCATGTGATAGATTTGTCTAGCCCTAACTAATCTTTGATTTTTATTTTTCCGCAGATGAGTCAGCTTGTGCGTCTATGGCGTGGGGATTGGAAGAAGCAGCCCAACGGAGACTGGATTTTCTTTGAGGACCCATCTGACTTCGGTTTCGGTGCATTGATCGGCGAGGGTGAAACTTTTGAGTCACTGATGACTATCGTTCGTATGCGATACCAACTGGCGAACACAACCCCTGTTGTCTTAAGCTACCAGCTTCCTGACCATATGCTGGTCCAAGCGGGGAGGAGGTCGCCACCGATAACTCTATCTACCACCGCAGACGTTGGCGTCATGTTGACTGTCCGTGATTGGTACGCGGAGCAAACTGTGAATGTCACCATCGGACCACAAAACGTCGCTATGTATCATTTTCATCGTCGTGACAACTTTGTTGTCCGCGGCAGGACCTTTGTCGTTGATGGAAGCTCTAACGAAGAGGGGAGAAATGCGTTCGAAGGTAAGCTATTCAATCATTACAAACCTACTATATTTTTGTTTGCATTTCATGTTTATTTGATCTGTATATTGGATGCTTATGTCAAGTGTTTTGTTGTGTTTCAGGTCTCATGAATGAAAGGATTATCGTTTGTAGTGTGAGTGTTTTGGAAGAGATCTTTAGCGAAGAGGACATGGTCATCTTGCACCGTGTTGCTCTAGAGCTGAACTCTCCCAGTTACACTCGTGGTCGTCGTGCCCCTCCCCCATCTCCGACTACCAACGGCGGTTCTACTCGAATGGAACTTGTACTGCTGGATGATGACGACGAGGTGATGGCTACTACACAAGTGAGTAATGGAGGCCACAGTGGACTAATCGTTGCAAACTCGGGTAAGGGTTTAGTTTCTCTAGTTTTTTTTTAGTAGTTCATCTTGTATTAAAGATCTTGTTTCATAAGTAGTAAAAAGGATATTTTTAGAGTTAACCGTTATGTGTTTAATTAGCTTGCTAACATGTGATGTTTTATATCTCTAGGTGAAATGACTATTGTTCCTGTTACGGAACAACAGCTGGAACTCCCTCTCAGCCAGCCACCCACAGCCTTTGGCGACGTCGGTCTTGATCTCATGGTTACATCCCAAAACGGAAACCCCGAGATTGACTGTGAAGGGTTCCATGACAACTTCATGTGGGAAAGACTCTTGGAAGAAGGATTGCTTCAAACTGTTCAAGGATTGCTTCAAACTGTTCATGTGGGAAAGACTCTTGGAAGAAGGATCACCGCACAGCCCAACGAGCCCAACGAGCCCAACCAGGAGTCTCCCAAGTCTGTTCTCCGTGTGCTTAATGGGCCTGAAGCCCATGATGGTGGAAACTCTTCTACTGGATCGTCCGTCGGTGTGACATCACTTGTGCCTGAAACCGTCCTCACCCCAGTTACTGGGACCACTTGCGGTTCAATCTCTAGCGTCGGAACTCAGCCGGTCGGACTAATGAGCAGTGGCAATGCTTTACTTGCGGAGTTTGACAAGTACATTGGTATGGTCTTCGTCCTAAAATCTCAAGTTTTTAATTCTATTGGGCCTAAATAATTTGGCCCAATTACTAACTTCTCCACTCATTTGCAACAGAGGCAAGATCGACAATGGCGATGCTCTCTCCTGTTGGGCCTGGGCTTCCAGCTTCCGCAGCTTCTGCATCGTTTGCTTCAGGCTCAAAGAGTGTTGGATCTCCAACACTTAAGTTAACCTTGGGCCGTCCCAACCAAGCAGGCCCACCGAAGAAGGACCGTGCACCGGAGGATTCTTCGCCGGAGGACAGCGGCAGTGGGGGTTCGTTCTAAGTCTTCAAGATATAATCAAAAATAACTAAAATTTTTTGTTTGCTAAGATCGGAAGGCATTATAGCCGTAATCGTCTCTTTTTCCCCTCTAAGATCGGCTTTATTATCTCGGCGGCTAACTACTTTGTTTGTGTGTGTTTTTGGATATGTTGTTCTCTATGTTGTAATGGAAACCGTCTTTGTAAAATATTGACGTCTATGTAAAATACCAATGAATGTTATCTTTTTAATATAATGATGTGTGTTTATGGCTTGACTCTTATCTTTCCTTTTTATCAACTCTCATTAATCTAATAAACTTTTTTACTATGAATACGTTTGTAGGGGACGGAGATCACTCTCCAACTGACCTATACGTTGGTATGTACTTCAAGAGCAGAGATGCCTTCAGGCAACATATGGCATGCTACGCAATAAGCAAAAAGTTCAAGTTCCGGTGTGAAAAATCTGGTCCGTATGTCACGGTCTTGTCATGCTGCGGAAACACATGTAAATGGCGAGTCTATGCAGTCCTCATCGAGGGCACAAATGCTTACGAGGTTAGGAAGTTAGTGAGCTCGCACAGTTGTTCAGTTGACGAGAGAGCTGGATATCAGAGACAGGCAACATCTACTGTCATCGGTGAGATGATGAAGCCAAAGTTTGTTGGTTCTGGTTCCGGACCAAGGCCAATGGAAATAAGAAACATGATGCGAGGGGATCATGCAGTTAATATTTCCTACTGGAAGGCTTGGCGTTCACGTGAAGCAGCAATCGACCAAGCAAAAGGCTCGTGTGTGGCTTCTTACAAAGCACTCCCCACATACTTGCATAAGCTTGTAGAGGCCAACCCAGGAACAGTTGCTGATTTAGCAACAGAATACCAGGAGGGAGTTGGCCACCGCTTCAAATATATGTTTCTCGCCATGGGAGCTTCGATCAAGGGTTATCCTTACATGCGTAAGGTGGTTGTTGTCGATGGAACTCATCTGAAAGGGAAGTATGCAGGGTGTCTGCTAACAGCCTCAGCACAAGATGGAAACTACCAGATATATCCGCTTGCGTTTGCTATAGTTGATGGAGAAAACGACAAGTCTTGGGAATGGTTCTTCCAGAGGCTAACATCGATAGTCCCAGACGAGGAAGGTTTGGTGTTTGTTTCAGATCGTCATGCATCAATATACCAGGGACTCAGGAAGGTATAACATTTCAAATATATTGTAATAAAATAGTTAACCGTCTAATATCTGTGTTATCTTTGTCCAACAAATGTAGGTGTATCCAAGTGCCGGTCATTGTGCTTGTATTGTCCACTTGAAGAGAAACATAAGAACGAACTTTAAAGAAAGACACCTTGGTTACTTGGTTGCAAAGGCCGCACGAGCATTTAGGATGTCTGAGTTCTACTCCACTTTCAACGAGATCAAGAAAGTCAACCCGAGATGTGCCGACTACTTAATTGATCTTGGATTAGGTCATTGGGCAAGATCTCATTTCCCAGGTGCACGCTACAACATCATGACTAGTAACCTGGCAGAGTCATGGAACGCAGTATTGCGTGAAGCCAGAGAGTATCCTGTGGTTCCGTTAATAGAGTTCATACGTTCTAAGCTAATGTCATGGTTCTCAAAGAGACGTCAGTCTCTCGAAGGTAATAATGCTGCCTTGGCTCCTAAGGTATTGGAACTGCTTGCTGCCAGCTTTGAGTTGACAGGTGCATTTGAGGTCAAGAAGGTGGACACCGGAGAGTACGAGGTGCGCGACACGAGTGGTGTCTCATTCCTCGTAAACCTGCCTGAAAAGAGTTGCACTTGCTACCAGTTCCAGATGCTTCGCATACCATGTTCACATGCAATTGCTTCAGCAATACAAGCAGGGGTTAATGTAGAATCAATGGTTGCAGACGTGTACAGCGTAGCATTCATGAAGTCTGCGTACAAGGGACATATATTGCCTCCAAAAGAATACGAGATTCACTCGGAACTCTCTTCGGCAATGGAAGCTCTCTACCTACAACCTCCTTCAACTAGGCGCCCACCAGGAAGGCCTCGTAAGCAGAGATTCCTGTCCCGCGGTGAAGTGCGTGTAAGTTAAAGAATAAAAACAGTGTATATTTTTAATTTTGTTGATGCATGCACCTGATTTGCTTGAAAATGCACTTGTTTTGTAGATGAAGATAACTCGAAGGAAGACAGTGTGTAGCCGGTGCAAGGGGATAGGTCACAACCGTGCTACATGCAAGCAACCAATATGATATGAATGCAGCTACAGAGGGGATTGAAAGCAAACGGAGGTGTACGCAAAGAAGGTGGTTTAATGGCATGCGAATAAATGTTGACTTGTGTAATAGATGTAATATATAAGTGATGCATGTTCTAGGCTTGGGTATGGGGATTTGGTTGTGCTCCGTATTATTATCTTAAATAAAGCTTCCCCCTCTTTTTTATGTATGTTGACTCTTAGAGAATTTCCATTGTGTACAAGAACCATATGTTATATGTTATATGGTTGGTTGCTTGCATGGTTTTGGCAGGGTCAAGAACCATATGTTATATGGTTAATTTCATATAAAGCTGTAATATGATCCCGTTAGACGGCTATAATAGGTAAGGAATCATTTTAACTAACCAAACCACTACTTGTTGAACATTTAACAAGTGTTTAGTTTTACAGACATGTTAGCTAGATATTTAACAACTCACTAATATATTACAACAATTATACGGTTAATGAATACCTCAAATAGGATAAATGTATAGTTATCCGGTTAGATAAAATGTTATCCAGTTAGACTTGGTTTAGTATATAAGACATGTGTTTGGGTTTAGGTATTTTGGGTTGATATGATTAATGATTTCGGTTTGGGTTTAGGGTTTAGAATTAGTGAATTCGGTTTGTCAAATGCTAACATATAAACAACCACAAAATATAAATGAATCATTAACCATAAACCCTAAACCCTAAACCCTAAACTCTAAACCCTAAACCCAAACCGAAATCATTAATTTTAAACCCTAAACCCAAACCAAAATCACTGACTCTAAACCCTAAACCCAAACATTATTCCTAAACCCTAAACCCAAACCCACATCATTAATTCTAAACCCTAAACCCAAACATTAATTATAAACCCTAAACCCAAACCGAAATCATTAATTCTAAACCCTAAACCCAAACCGAAATAACAAACCCTAAACCCTAAACCCAAACCAAATCATTAATTCTAAACCCTAAACCCAAACCGAAATAACAAACCCTAAACCCTAAACCCAAACCAAATCATTAATTCTAAACCCTAAACCCAAACCGAAATCACTAATTCTAAACCATAAACCCAAACCGAAATCATTAATTCTAAACCATAAACCCAAACCGAGATCACTAATCCTAAACCCAAAATCCCTAAACCCAAACACATGTCTTATATACTAAAACCAAGTCTAACGGGATAACATTTTATCTAACCGGATAACTCTGTGTTTATCCTATTTGAAGTATTCATTAACCGTCTAATTGTAGTCTGCAGAATATAAAATGTTATCTGGTTAGACTTGGTTTTAGTATATAAGACATGTGTTTGGGTTTAGAGATTTTGGGTTTAGGATTAATGAATGATTCTAAACCCTAATCCCAAACCGAAATCATTAATTCTAAACCCTAAACCCAAACCGAAATCATTAATTATTAATTCTAAACCCTAAACCCAAACCGAAATTATTAATTCTGAATCCTAAACCCAAACGTTAATTATAAATCCTAAAGTCAAACCAAAATCATTAATTCTAAACCCAAACCGAAATCACAAATTCTAAACCCTAAACCCAAACCGAAATCATTAATTCTGAACCCTAAACCCAAATCGAAATTACTAACCCTAAACCCAAAATCCCTAAACCCAAACACATGCCTTATATACTAAAACCAAGTCTAACCGGATAACATTTTATATTCTGCAGACTACAATTAGGCGGTTAATGAATACTTCAAATAGGATATATACAGAGTTATCCGGTTAGAAAAAATGTTATCCCGTTAGACTTGGTTTTAGTATATAAGACATGTGTTTGGGTTTAGGGATTTTGGGTTTAGGATTAGTGATTTCGGTTTGGGTTTAGGGTTTAGAATTAATGATTTCGGTTTGGGTTTATGGTTTAGAATTAGTGATTTCGGTTTGGGTTTAGGGTTTAGAATTAATGATTTGGTTTGGGTTTAGGGTTTAGGGTTTGTGATTTCGGTTTGGGTTTAGGGTTTAGAATTAATGATTTCGGTTTGGGTTTAGGGTTTAGAATTTGGGATTTTGGTTTGGGTTTAGGGTTTAGAATTAATGATTTCGGTTTGGGTTTAGGGTTAATGTTTGGGTTTAGGGTTTATAATTAATGTTTGGGTTTAGGGTTTAGAGTTAGTGATTTTGGTTTGGATTTAGGGTTTAGAATCATTCATTAATCCTAAACCCAAAATCCCTAAACCCAAACACATGTCTTATATACTAAAACCAAGTCTAACCGATAACATTTTATATTCTGCAGACTACAATTAGACGGTTAATGAATACCTCAAATAGGATAAATACAGAATTATCCGGTTAGATAAAATGTTATCCAGTTAGACTTGGTTTTAGTTTATAAGACATGTGTTTGGGCTAGAAATTTTGGGTTAAAGATTAGTAATTTCGGTTTGGATTTAGGGTTGAGAATTAATGATTTCGGTTTGGGTTTAGGGTTTAGAATTAATGAATTCTGTTTGGGTTTAGAGTTTAGAATTAATGATTAATTTATCTTTTGTGGTGGTTTATATGTTAGTTTTTGACAAATCGAAATCATTAATCATAAACCCTAAACCCAAACCAAAATCATTAATTTTAAATTCTAAACCCAAACCGAAATTATTAATTCTAAACCCTATACCCAAACCGAAATCATTAATCATAAAAGAAATCACTAATTATAAACAGTGATCCCTAATAGACGGTTAATAAATTCTTTAACAAGAATAAATGAAATGTTATCCAGTTATTGATTAACCCATAACGAAATTGCTTATGCAATTAGCCTTGGGCTTAGTATATAAGATATGGTTTTTAATTAATCTTTTGGATGGTTTATAGGTTAGGATTTGATACATATACATAACAGAAATAATTGTTTGTTATTGTATAATACAAGTCACTTGGATATGAAAAACGAGAAATAGCCGCTAAGTTCTTGATTAATGAGTTAATATATAACATATCCAATGTCCTCTGGACATGAACAAAAGCGACCACACATAGAAATACTTGCAATAAGCAGACACATAAACCAAATTTTCTTACAATATTAAACAGTCCTGTCTCTGGATCTACAAAGAAAAGTCATTTGCCCTTGCGATTTTCAAGCACGCTTAAACGATGCATATTCCATAACAGTCGAGCAATGCCATTGCCATTGTCACTTATACCATCTATTTCGCTTGATTCTCCCGTCGGATTACTTCTTGATTCATCGAGCTGATTGTCATGGGCAGTTGACCGACACTGAGCCAATTCCTGAGTTAACTCATCGATCAATTTCTTCTGCCGACGGATCTCGTCCCGGGCATCGATAAGGGCTTCCCTGGCCCAACCAACTACTTCTCTTTCATCTAACCAACGAAAGAAGTTGCATCCGTTTCCCTCCTATTATAGTAACCTCATATAAAATTCTAGAGTCTCAAAATTCTATCAAACTAAACCAAATATATTAAGTCGAGCAACGAACCTTGAAGCGAACACACCCGTAAAATCGTCTACCAGGGTTTTTGTCCGTCCAGGCTTGGTCGATCTTCGCAGGCAGGCCACATAAACACCTTGGCGCAACCGCCATCCCCTTACCCCGTGAAGAACTCGAACTTGAAGCCATCTTTCTATATCTGGAAAAATACAGAAATGATCGACTCTAATCTCAATAAATGACTCATAAATAAAGGCAGAGGCCCAATGGGCCATCTCTATGTAAAGTATTTTCATTCTTTTGAGAATGTCAATGTTGGCGTAGCAGTCTAAAAAGAATGTTATCCCAGAAATGTTTCTACTCGATTCTAACAAAGTTTGACTCAAACACTAACTATAACGGAATGGAATATCTGTTTAACACAAGTTCAAATCTCTAAAAACATAACATAGAGATCAAATGTCTTTAACAAGCAATCTTAATAGACAAACACGTACAAACATAAACACCCGAACATCAGAACATCCCTTCCCTCACAAATTCCCTCATATCTCTCCCAAGTGCTCTTCATAAACCATTACAGCAAGACGTTTGGTTTCATAAGCAAGCGCATCCGGCGTAATGCATTTGCAAACCTCGATGCCTGCGAAAGCATGAGCCTGCATCATTAGTACGGAGGTTACTCCTGAGTCAAGATGGCATCCATTCTGTGGGATAGATTTACATCGTTCAACTGGCAAAGGCTTCAAATCCCTAGCACTCAAAAGCCTACCCGCCTGCTTTAGGAGGTAAGGAAACATCTTAGACATTGGAGCAAGTTCCTTTGACATCACGGCGTCGGTTCGAAGAGATGCATTGCAATCTAACACTAGCATTGTGTATGCGCTGCAGTCAACGCACACTCCAACCCAGTGATTCTTATCGAGGTTAAATGGGAAATAGAAGCGGTCCACTCCAGATAAGGACGTCTGAAGATTCGAAAGGAACTCCATCAGTTGTTTGGAAAATACGTACTCCTCAGGAGATGAAGAATTAGAGAACTTGGGATAGGTCTTCGACATTTGTGACACAAACTTGGTGTCCAGGAAAAGACAGCTCTTCGTTGTTTTTACCAATTGTTGGGACTGATACACAAACCAGGAGTGGTGCATAAGAGCGTCACACATCTGCATGTGAGTATTATGAACACATGAGTACTAACAAAGAATGATAGTATATGCATTCTGGAAGAGGAGTCTAAATGTGTTTCGCCAATTTACCTTTGTTGAAAGAGGTTTAAGTCTCGAAGACACATCAATGAGTTCTTTGCCGGAAACGTTGACACTCCCTAGGCAGACCATGCTGATGCAGGAAAGCAGTATATCGAAAGGGAAGTTAGACGGGCTAACAAATCTCTTACACTCTACGTATGTTGTAAACAATCTAAATATAATATTAGATGTATATTGACATACCTATGCGGCTTCAGCTTCTCGACCAGTCTTGCAAACTTCGCTTCAAAGTCTGTGACTCCTCCACCACTGCAGGATGACAATTGCTGCTGTCTGACACGGTTGAGCATACCCTTATCGCACTGATAATCGCCAACCAGTGTCCTAGATACTACAGCATGCCGCTTGCTTTTCCTTGCGGGCCGGAGAGGTTCGTTAACAGGGGATGGCGGGGGACCAAGTACAACCATAGAATCTGGTTCTTGAACTTTTTCAGTTTCCTGGTCTGTTACCATTTCCTCCTGCGAAAGCCCAAGTGAAAAGGAAGGTAGTGGGAATACTAACCAAGGCTCAAGATTCTGAAATGATGCAACAGATATTATGGAATATGAAAATTATTTCACCCTTACTATACAACAACACTTAAACTTACATCTGATGTGTCTGCGGTGTCTTCCGTCTCAACGTCCATATTGGCACTGTTACCCGTAATGCAATCGTTCGAGGTAGGAACCGTTGACTCTACTGTAATGGTGGGAAGACTCGGTGCATTGGAAAGAGGGTCGACCGAATGGTCTCCATTGTCTTTGTTGAGCTGTTGCCACAAAACGGGGGATAAATTTAAATTTAACCGTAGAAGCTGGTAGCCTAAAACATACTTACATTGTTGTTTTGGTTACTAAGCAGAGAAACGCTGGCAATCACATCGTTGATGGTTTTGGATGCGTCATCTGATCGTTCCGGTATGGGTGGCCTGTTGAATGCTTCATTTGTATCCACAACCGGTACATGCGGACTTTTGAACGCTGGAGAGTTGTCATCGGCATGATGCAGAGAAGGACCGGACGACTGAGCAGTGATCTTAGCGACGTAGTCTAAAATCTCCTTAGTGTTACTTGTGATGTGACTCATCATGGTTTCTTGAAAATCAGATAGTGTACGTTTGATCTCGTCAACCTTGTTCTCAACCCGGCTCAGTTCGGAAGTGAACTTCTCCCAAACAAATGATTGTACCAATTCTGCTTCTCCGCTTTCTATGCCACCCTGTTGTGTATTTGCTTTTCTCTTCTTCCTCTTGCGAGCTAGCGCCTCAGCCTCAGCCTTTTCCCGCATAAGAGCAACGTCTGTCTTTGTGGCACCACCAAGAAACATCGTTCTGCGGAATTGTTTCCTTTCTCCAATATTCTTTATCATTCCTTCAACTTTGGTGTCCCCTTCGTCGTCGGACCAACACACCTCAGGTTCATCATTTTCAAACCACTCGGGGGTCTGGATTATATTGGTGATACAGACCTGCATATCCATGTACACCATCAGACATTTTATCAGCATGTTATTAAGGATGTCCTAGGTTAAAAATATGCTAGAGAATGTTAGCCGACCATCCTAAAAAGTATATATACAAGTTGTTAGTTAGCCGACTATCTTCGAAAGTATCCATACAAGTTGTTAGTAAGCCGACTATCTTAGAAAATATCCTTACAAGTTGTTAGTTATATATCTATCTAATTCTTATAACTAAACTTACATTTGTGGAGGCGTCAAGGTTCCTGGCATGTCCCGTGTTGATACCAGTACTTCGGTTCTCTTCGCCATCTTCACCGAAATCAATTTCAGAGTCGAGAGAGCAATCTTCGTGAACAACTTCAGTCAGAGCAGGTATAGCTTCCATCATGACTAACTGCAATGCTTGAACGAATCCAGGGAATGCAATTGTGTTCTGTGAGAGCGCTACCTCGTCCTTCTCCTTTATGCTACTTATAAGCATCTCAAATGATAGGCGACCCCAAGGATATGCGAAAAACTCATCAAGATCTTTTATCCTCTCCGCATGAACGGGCGAGATTTTCGGGTAGTGAGTTGTAGGAAGTATCACCGACGAGAGTAGAGCAAGACACGCATATTTAACCCGTATCTCTTTGTCAGTGACTGTCTTACTCTTCAACATTTTAATGACAGAAGATACACTGACCTCTTTCAACATCCCAAACAGTGAATGCCAATATGGCTTCTCCGATATAAGATCCTTCATTATCTTTTTTGACGGTTTTGGGTACTTCCCACAGGGCAGACCAGTGACTATCGCAAACTCCCGTAATGAAAACCTGATTGGATCATCAGCAAAGAGGAACCATGCTTCGTACTTCTTCTTCACTTTAAGCTGCTTCGATATAAGAAACCGTCCTAGGCGACCAGAGTAACTTGGTTTATCCGCGAGCTCGATAAACCTCCCGAATGATGACTTCCTAATAACCTCAATTTCATCTTCTTCCAACGCATCAAGGATAATGCTGATCCCACCGGCTTTGTGATAAGGATTTACCCTGATCCCGACGGGCTCTTCACCGGCAGCGAACATTCTGTTCGGTAGGTCCATTACCACTGTTGCTTCGTCTGATTCCATGGACACTACACCGAAGATAAGATATCGATTATAAAACTAACAAACTGCCCCAACAAAATTAATCTCTTAGATTTGGTAACACTCGTCACTAATCATACCTGATTATTCAATTGTTTGGCGAGGAGAAGGATCAGATTAGAAATCGCAGTGAGAGAATAACTATTCTTCAAATTGTCAAAGTAGGGTTTGAGTTGAAAATGGTCTACTCTGAAACGACGGAGAAAACGATATACACGGTAACCGGGAAGAGAGAGGAATCGATACTATCATATATTCTTCGGGTTTCGTAATGCAGAGGCCCAAAAGATATGATTTTTTTCTAATATTTGCACTCTTGTATTGAAATTCAATGACCGAAGCATGGTCTGCATGCTATATCGTAGGGGCTTTTCTAGTAGGGGTATTTCGGTATTATAGAAAAGTGAACAATGCCTAGACCCTACGAAAACCTACATTGCAAATTTAGACATAATTCTTGTATATGTGATGCAAATTCTCAAATTAAAAAGTATATCTTTTTAAATAACTTTTTTAGAATATAGATCTTTTTAAAACAGAGAAAATAATATTTTTATTAAAAAGTGTGAAAATTCTAACACATATTATTCTGAAACATAGGAAGTAGTTTGTAATGTTTGATGCATTTATTTCAACTAATCTCTTTTGCCTTGAAAAACAATTATCCATTGTTTCACAGCTATACCACAGAGATCATTAAATATATCATGTATTATTTTGGTTATATATTTATGCAAGAAATTAGATTGACATCATGACATAACTGCTAGGTATGCAGAAACATCTTCAATGAAGGGTTTTAGTTCTCGGTTTTAAAATAATTTTAGATATTTTAAGTTGTATTTCCTGTAAATTTTAGAACTCCGTAATTAATATACATATATAATATATACATACATATATATGAATTTTCAGAATTTCGGAACTGTAACCCCATTTGGAGTGCTCTTTTTTTTTGTAACACCAGATTCATTATATTAAAAAGAAGAAAAGGCCGATGGCCCAAGTTCAGCCCATGAATGGGTCCAATAACAAAGACGAAGAGAAGGATAGTTTTGCTAGTGAATCAGCTTCCCCGTTCAAAGATCTAGAGAAATGAAAAAAAACGATACTTCGACGAAAGCAGAGGAGAGGTGTTTGATATCTTCGATGATACCATAGATCTCCTTGATCTGGTTGTCGGAGTTGATAGCTCGGATGAGCGTTGCATTGTCAGAGAAACAGTGGAGACTCGAGAGTCCCAAGTTTCCTGCGGAGATGAGTCCTGATTGCAAAGCCAGAGCTTCCGCAATCAGGGGTGAATTAACCAACTGTTGAGTCGACGATCCTTGCTCGATGTACTCCCATGTTGGCTTCGTTAGAATCCAAGCCAAACCTGCCTGTTGTGATCTTCGATCCCAAGCCGCATCGGATTTGCATGTCGGTACTGAAGGGTTTCTTCGATTGGGAACCGTAGGTCCTCGTGGCTGAGGTAATCCCTTTGCTCTTTGCTGATCGTTTCCTTGCGCCATTGACCACTCTCGAGCTTGATTTAATCCCTTTGATGATGTTTCTGTCGGTGTCAGGGTTCGATTCTCGAAGATAAGGAGGTTCCTTGCATTCCATAGAGCCCAGCAGATCCAAGAAAGAACAGCACCTGTTATACTTGTTGGGGGGGAGACAGATAGCACTTTTGAAAGCTGTGACCGCTTCTTTGAAGCCTTCTCCGGTAGCTAGGTGAACTACCTTCTTGAGTGGGATGATTTTCCAGACTTCCTGAGTGAAGGGACATTCAAAGAAGGTATGCATTGCTGTTTCAAGACTATTGCATCTTTTGCATAAGCTACCTGATACCATTCTTCGTTGTTGTAGGTTCTCACCAAGGGGTAGGGCCCTTTGTATGATGGACCAGAGAAACGTCTGCATTTTTGGAGAGCACGCAGCATTCCAGACATCTCTGACCCATTTGAATTGTCCTTGTTCTGATGCTGTAGCTGTCTGAGTGGCTTTCAAGGAAGCCGAGAAGTACCCTGAGCGTGTGGTGTAGTCTCCTGAGGGGAGAGGTTGCCATATGTAACGATCCTCAGCTCTCGACAAGCTTGGTTGCAGCAATTGAATATCCTTAGCAAGTTGAGGTAAGAGATTTTCTAATTTCTCTTTATTCCACTGCATCTCAGACGTGAGTAGATCGGAAACTGTGAGATCGAGAACTCCCTCCGGTATAGGACCATAGGGTTTAATGTTCTCCGTTAGAGAGATCCATGAATCCTTCCATAGCTTAGTAGTTTCGCCATTACCAATAGCTTTACCTAAGTTGCCTTTTAGGAGATCTCTTCCCTTTAGGATACTTCTCCACCCGTGAGAGCATACAGATGGCTGTTGAACTTCTAAAAAGGAGGTTGAGTGACAATATTGTCCCAATAGAACACGTGCTAGGGGTGCTCTAATATAGCTCGTGTTATATGATAATAATATATTTCCTCCACTCCTAAAAGATCCATGTTTTAAAAAAAAATTGTTTTAAAAAGATACATTTTCATATTTTCAATGTATAAATTAAATGTATATTGTAAACTTCAAAATCATAATTGCATTTATTAAAACTATATTGGTGAAAACTTGTGAGAAATAATTGATTACGGAAAATAATGTATTGGTAACTAAAATTTGATATATTTTTTAAATAAGTGTGAAATCCTAAAATATAGATTTTGTAAGAACGGAGGGAGTATGATCTATCATCAAATTTTGAGACGAAATTAGGTAAACTATACAAATTTGCTTGCTTTACCTTCACTTTAAAGCAATATCGAAACAATTGGGAGGACATTATTGATCCCAAAATGTTGGTTTTGTAATAACTCGTCGGTACTCGTCATATATCATTTCAAAATTGATTGCTTCTGATAAAAAAAAACAAGTACAGGCCATAGTGCTCTGTCGGGACAATGTTGTATTCATTTATAGACTTGATGACTTCACAATATGAATGAAATATTAGTATATTACAAGTGCAATGAACTATTAGTAACCTCTCAGTATATTTCCTAACGAAATTTATAGAAAAATCCTACACCCTAATTAGATACAACTTTTTTTTTTGAATAATCGATATATCATGTTCTCTATCAATATGGATCCAAACTAGCGGCGAATATCTATAGCAAATCTATATTATCGGTTGGAATATGTCTCGATCACCGGATGCTGGAAAATCTAGATATTAACCAGCGGAATTCGAATAAAGATCCGTATTAATTAGGGCTGAAGTTCTCTCAACACCGCTGCACTGTGCTCGCTTGGTTGATCAGACACAATTTGACCACTTATGAGATTATACAGATATGATGGTCGTCGATGATACCTTTTCTCTAATTTAATTTCTAGCTACAATATTTTAGCTGGCAAAGCTGAATTTTCCTTTTCAGTCGCTAAAACTAATTGACCACTTCTGAGATTTTGAGGGTTTTTTACAAAATATATTTTAAATTTTTTTGAGGCTATACACTTTATGTATATTACTGTTAAATTTTTGAGTCTAAAGACTAAAACCATTGTTTCATTTGGTTATGTCCAAGACCCATTTTTACATAGATTTGTTTATGTAAATAATAAAACTCACGTAATCATGTATAGCCCTCTAGATTAATATTTTTCCTATTATATCTATAAATCACTATACACGTTTACCATCAAAACATACCAGTAGTTTCTTTGTCAAACATTGCATTCACTAAACCTAAATAAACTGAAACATGATGCTCAAGAGCTCTTATAAAATATTTTGCAATCGAGAGCCGTAGTTAACGACAGAACAACTGCCGCAATTAACTATATGGTAATATTTATAAGTTTACTCATGGTAAACAAAATTATATGTTTAGTCACATTAGTTTAGTTTTCATATAGTACTAGTATGTAATGTAAACATGGCTGAAGGCAAGTTCTTTTTTTTTTTTTTTTTGTCAAAGAAGGCAAGTTCATAATTCTATCTAGATTGATCAACTTGCTTATTACTTGTTACACATCAAATGTTAACAAGGATATCAAACTAAGCTTTTAAATTATTCTAGCCATTCACTATTGATTCTCTTAAGTCATTTATCATTTCGAGAATTGAAGTAAGAGTTAGTATTACCATGAAATAATTTGAGAGCTTGAACTCGACGTATGATTTGTTTGGAATATTGAAATTGATTGGTTTAACTTTAAAGCTTGAACCATCTGCAGAGATATAGTAGTGTCTTCATAAACCCTGACCGACCTGGCTTACTAATTTCTCTGATGCAATTGGGTCAGTTTGGGTTAGGCTTCCTTTAATGGGCCGATTCTTTTAGAATTCATATATTTATTCGTCAAACAATAATACAAAACTACAAATTTACAATTGAACAAAAATTCTCAAGAGTGAAGACCCGAGACTAATTAAACACTTTTTCGTTTATACGGAAAATCATGGGCTCGAAACTTGCAGTGAGAGTAAACATCTGTTTCATATGTTGCTTAAATATAAGACCAAACCATCAACCATTGGACAATTCCATAAACTTACGTATTTTTTGTTGGTCACAACTTAGTAGCTAAATTTAATAATTTTGGGTTTACATTGCCATTGACTTTGACATACGTATTATTCATTCGTTTCAAAATAATATATTTTAGAATTTTAACATTTTTAATACAATATATTAAAACTTAGTTATAACTGTATAATTTTATTTTTTCTATATTTTTAAACTAATAAAATATATTAAAATACAATTAATATTTTTGAACTTTACAGTTTTTTTATTATTCATTGACAAAAACTACATTAGAAATATAAAAATTGTAATTTTTTAAACAATTTTTGTTTCTGTGAAACATGTATTTATTTGAAACAAAGGGAATAATATATATACTTACACTACAAGAAAACATATTATTTACCAGGGCGATATTCGTTGTAAATTCGTTGTAAAAGGGGAATTACGACGAATTTACCTCGAAAAGCGAATCGTTGTTAATCGTCCGTCGTAAAAGAAGATTCGTCGTAAACGCCACGTAACGGTTACGAGTTAATGAATTCGTCGTAAAAGAGAAGGAAAGCATTCGTCGTAATGTCCACGTAAACACTCGTTGTAACTAACTCGTAAAGATTCGTCGTAAAGGAGTTGTAAACAATTCGATGTAAAACACACGTAAATGTTCGATGTAAATTCGTTGTAAAATTTACGACGACTTTACATCTCTGTCGTTGTAAACTCGATGTAATAGTTTACATCGTATTTACGAGTACTTCGATGTAAATTCGTCGTAAAGTTTACAACGAATTTACATCGTTATTTATTTATTATATTATTATATTAATTTTATTTATTATTTTATTTTTATTTATAATAAAATTGGAAATTATAAAAATTAAAATTTCAAATAATAAAAAAACAATTGTTTAGAAAATAAATATTCCATAAATAAAATTTAAGTTTTAATATTTTACAAAACAAAATTATAAAAAAAAAAAAATCTACGGGAGAGATACATCATCAAAGTAGTCGGTCCCGCTCGGTCTCTCTCCGCTCGTTCCCGCTCCCACTGGATCGGTAGATTCGGGATCCCGTTGTTGCATCCCGAGAGCTTCTCGTCTGGCCGCCAACGCTCTCTGCATGGTCGGGTTCCCCATCGCCATAATATCCAACAGGTTCTCGAGAGAGTCTAAACGCTCCTGCTGGGTATCCAATCGAGCCTGCATCTGAGAAGTCTCTTGGGCCCGTCTAGAAGAGTAAGACGAAGTCGCCCTTGCGACTTCGTTGACAGAACCGATTCCCACCGTCCGGCCCTTCTTTCTTGGAGCGACCTACAAAAAATAATATTAAATAGTTAATATTGTTGAAATAGTAAAATTAATTTAAACTAAAGCTTTTAAATTTTACCTCCTCGAAGATCCTGTCGACCTCTTCCGTCGTCAATTTGACGGGTAATCCATCCGGAG